>NC_134212.1:101887521-101955021 GCF_965140235.1 Caretta caretta
ATTCTTCTGAGAAAGATGACATTGCATTTTCTGTCTCTGTCTCTTATTTCCAAATGATAAGAAATACCACATCTTTAAGGTCTAGACTGACATTCATTAATTAACAATATATGGTGTGCATGCCCTACATGAATAGTAAGAAAGGACCAAAAATTCAGTCAACTATATTCTTTTACTCATTTCCTATCATCAACAATCCTCCTATTATGGTTTAAAAAGAGTGATGTTCTGAAAAGTATGTCAACATTGAAGCTGGTTGTTTCATCAGTAAACAATAAAATTCTCTTCCAATGCCTTATAGCATTGTGAGGTTTATGCAAATACATCTCTTGAGTAAGATTTCACAGGAGCTCAGCGTTGGTCTAACTCTGCACCCACTGAATCAGTGGGAGTCACCCCATTGACTTGCTGCATTAGTATCATATCTATTTATGCTTATTTTGTCACATCTGTACACGGAATGTTAAAACATGAAAGTCCAATAATTTCATAAAAATCCCAAGTTTGCTTCTGATTTAAATGAGTAACAAGCTTACTCTATACATACAATAGATCATTAACTTGCGAATACAGACTAACACGGCTGCTACTCTGAAACTTAACTTGCTATGATACTAGTAGCATATTAAAGGAATATTGTGTTATGCTAGGAAAACAAATAGAGAGTAGAAACTTGTTAATGCAAAAGATTTTTTATGTCATTGATAGTGGGTCATATTTTGGTATTCAAATAAGTAAACTGAATTCCATCATTGCACATTCTAGCTCCCTCACCCCCATCCCTTAGACTAATCGAAAGCAAATCCACAATATAGAAAATGGTGAATATATTTATGAGAGGTTTAGGTCACAGTATTTTGCTTTTTTTTTTTTTTTTTTAAGGATGCAATTAACTGCGACATTAGTTTTATAGTCTTGCTTGTCCTCTTGTATTGCCAAACTCTCAAGTCCTAATGTGAATAACTGGTCCCATTTTTCAGTTTTGCTGTGTTTCAACTTTTGTGGGGACTCTTTGCAGCTGTCTCTCTGCAATATTTGTCCAAACAAAAATATATTTCAAACTTGTGAAAACTATGTCCCCAGATATGCACTTTGTATTTTTTCAGACATGATTTTAAAAAAAAAAGCTTGAACTTTGTAGCTATTTTAATGTTTAATTTGCTCTTTGAAAATTCCACCATACTGAGAGAAAACATCAAGAGACACAGAGGGAGATTTTCTTTTTAGGGTAAATTGTGACCAGCTCAGAAACAGGGCCTAGAGGGGGAGGACAGGACTAGAAATATGGCAGCCTGGGAAATATTATGTATACATGTATGTGCATACTTATGTCAGTGTACTGTTAATACACAACGGTATGGGTATAATCTTGAAGCTCTTTCTCACGTGAGTCTACCAGGGCCTCAAAATTAGTCCCTTTGTCTGTATGTATGTATATTTGTGTCTGATTATTGGTAGGTCTCTTGCATATGTGCGTGCATTCTTGTATACAACTGCATGCGTTTTTATGTACATCTGTTTTCATTGACTGAAAGTTGGACAGGGCCCTAAGTGTACATATCTCCTGGATGGCAAAAATGTACTACATCAACAAAATAGAGAGAGATCCTCTTACAGCTCACTTTTGGGTTTCTCTTTCAATAACACAAAAAGCCATGTTTCTTTCTTTAAGATATCTGTATGCAGAGTGCTAGTTTCTAATAGCAATCAGAACATTCCTAAAAAGAAGTTCAGAGAGATAGTGGACAGAGCTATACAGCTTGCAGACTTATGATTTTTTTTTTAATTCTGTCAGTTGGATATTGACTGACTTTCTAATGCACACTCTTCTAATTCTTAATTAGAATGACATAGCTAATTAATAAGTTTTTTCCAATTATAAATTAACTTAGGATCAGAACTCTGGCTTTGCATGTAATTTCCTATAATCACTAAAGCTACTGCAAAAATATGTCTCCTACCAACCGTAACTTTTTTATTTAACACAGACAGACAAGTTCTCACTGGGTTTAAATTTTACAGCAAATTATCTCTGTTGGGATTTAAGAAGGGAAATTTAAAAAAAATTCACAGGAGTTTTTTTTTCCTTTTTTTTTTTACATTTCCCACCCCCCCTTTTCTTTCTTAAACAAAATAGCATCCCGTAATGGACAATTTCTTTCAGAGATTTAAAAGGAATTCATCTTAATATTTTAATGTTATTACAGGGAAGGAAGAAAGAGAGCAGGTGATAATTCGTTTTTTCATAACTGTTACCACCTTTTCATGGTTTCTGCAAAAATGATTTGGGAGGATCCCGCATGCTGCTCATTTATAGAATCTTAACTGGAGAGACACTTATCTCTTTAGTAATGAACCAGTGTAATTAAAGGTGGGAATGTGGAAGAGTTCAGGCACTGGCAACATGTCACATAGTTGGCTGCTGCAATTCCTCAGTGGTTTATCAAAGACTACTCCTTTAATATGGAGATTACACTTATGTACTTGTCTGAACTTGAAAGGCATTTGCCTAATTTACTTATTAATGAGATGTAAATCTATTTGTACGGCACGTCACAAGTTTCCTGAAATCGCTGCTACTTAACCGGTGATAAACCCTATGATTTAAATGAAAAATAATACATTTAGCTTTCCACATTCATTCTGTTAAAAATTGATATAGTCTATGTTAAATTTATTAATATTGCTTGCTGTCATTCAGTTTGCAGCTCTTACTGAAATATGACTTGACAGCGGCCGCATTAAAGATGTATGCCATTGTATTCAACAAAGATTAATGGAGCCCGGTAAAAATAGCTGTAAAAGAGAAAGTGATCCGAATGTAAAATCAGTGAATTAAATGAGGCCTTGCATACCATTTGTTAATATGCATGAGGAGGGAGGCAGCGAATGAAAATGTCTCCCTGCAAAGTTCATTTGGGAATGTTTCAATATTGTCTGAATATCACCAAACTATCGAACAGCAGCTTAATAGAGCCCCATGTACCACAGAGCTCTATGTATGTGCCCTGTGAAAAGCTAGAAACAAAAAATAGAATCATTTGCAAACAGAACTAGAAGCCTGAAATAAAAATAATTATAATATAATCATAATAAAATAAATCCATATGTATGATACATATGGTATAGATGTCTTTTTTTCTTCCCCTCTTCTCAGTCTGTCTATAGTGCAGGCTTTCAATATTAAAGCCACTTTTGATATAGAGCTTTAATGTTATATGCTTCTTTTTATGGGAGAATTGTATGCAGTAACACTTAAAGGGCTTAGATTCCAAGGATTTATAAGAGGTTAATATGTCTGTCTGTCTCTGTGTGTGTCACATCTATTCATATTCTGGGATCTATGTAGTGAAAGATTTTGCACCCTTCTTTTAATATTATTTTCAAGGGTTGATTTATTTCAACAACCCTCATTATAAAATGCTACTGAATTCATAACCTACCAAGTTAAGACTTTCAAATAAATTAGCAGTGACAGAAAATAGTATGCAGTAATCATAATGTAAACATAACATATTTATCAATCAAGACACTAAGGTAGTTTGATGGACTTGAGCTATTACTGATAGACTTGCTCTAAGATTTGAATATGTTTGCTACCTCAAAGATTTTACAGAATAGACTATTCTGAAATATTTTTCTTCAGCAATTAAAAAGAAAAATAATCTGGCTAGATCTTTGGTAGTAAAGTAGTTAATGCACCAAAAAGATTGTCAGCTTGGAGGCAATTTGGACATATAACGTGCATATGTATAGTGTAAAACTTTGTAGAAAAGCTCTGCTGAAAGCATTAACTTCCCAAAAGGTTAAAAATCAGTATTTGAACTCAGAACAATTTAGATGAATTTTTATTCTGAGGCTCAGTTTATTTCACCCATTTTGCAATCTCAATAGGTAGTTCAATCTGTATAATACAGCAGTCCACAAACTTAGTTCACAGGATTCTAAGCACCAATCAGGTTTATGCTTCTTTGCTGATTTTGCTGAAGCGGAATGGGCTGGGGCCTTGAGCTGGCCTCCATTATGGTCACTGATGAAGAAAGGGTTTGGGCCCCGTGTTGGTAAGCTAAGTAGGGTTCCAAGCAGTTATTGTCTGGGTACACAGCAAGAAAGACAGGAGACACTTGCTATGGATTTTAATCAGGCCACAACTTTATTACATAGATGTCTGGAACTACCTGGCAGATAAAGTGTACAGTGTAGGCAAATCCATGTTTATTCAAATCAGTTCTGCAGGGCTTCCACCAGCCCCCCTTTATTTCCATACAGCTCCCCCAGCCGACCCCTGGCTTGGACATTACCATCCACCACTCTCGTAAGAGGGTTAAGGTGGGCTATGAGAATGGGGAGGCTCCCGTTGGGTTGGCTCCCAGTTGTACCAATCAAAGGAGTCCCCAACCCCCTCCCCCGTTTGTTTCTTTATCCAGTATCTCCTTTTAAGTCCTTTACCAGGCCATTTATCTGGTCACTGGCTGCCTTCCCTGTGGAGTACCTGCACTGGACATCCACTCAACCTTACAAAATAAGTTGCGACATGTGGCCTACCGTCTTTTCTTCTCACCAAAAAAGGTCCTCCCTCACACCCGCTGTGGGGAAGGCGAAAAAAACCTCACTCCACTGACGCCAATTCAAGTGGTGTGGGAAAAATTCCTTCCCAGCCCCCCTATAAAAGGAGTGACTAGCGTAATGCCCACAGCAGATCCTAACCCAGCCTGCCATTCGCCTCCACTAGGAGAGGGAGGGTGAATGCTGGCTTTCTTGTTGCGTGGAACAAAGAGACTTGCCTTTATGCCCTTTGGACCTCACATTCCTCGGTGGGGGATGGGGGGGAAGGAGTCATTGCTGCAAAGATGACCACCAAGCACCCTTTTTACAGCAGTTTCTGACCTTCTTCCTCCCCTGCCACCACAAAGCAGAGCTGTCCTTCCTGGGTAAGCCCCAGACAAACTGTGTCCCGCCTTAGGTCCTCCTTTTAAGTCCTTTACCAGGCCTTTTATCTGGTCACTGGCTGCCTTCCCTATGGAGGACCTGCACTGGACATCCACCACAAGGAAGTGCCAGCAATTTGCTTGGCTGCCTCCCTTCCCCAACCTAGCCGGGTTCCCAGACATCTCCAAATGGCATCTTGCCTAGCAGCCCTACTGGGGAGAAAGAACCCATTGTCCCATGTGTGATCGTCAAGGTGCACCAGCAGCTGCATTGTCCTTGACCCGGTGCTGCAACAACCACCCTCCATGGAGGGCCGCATAGGCGACCCATTCTCTGGATCCTTGAATTGACAAGGCTCCTTAAGAGAAAACAAAATAGACAACTTGTAAGCCTGGAGCCAAAATCTCGATTCCGCTGACCCTTTGCGCTTCCTCGCTGCATGGAACAAAGAAACTTGCCCTACCCAGGTTTTGTACCTTTATGCCCTTTGGACCTCATGTTCCTCGGGGGCAAGGGGGTGAGTCATTGCTGAAAAGCTGACCACCGAGAACCTTTTTTATACAGCAGTTTCTGACTTCCTTCCTCCCCGACTACCACCACCACCACCACCACCACAAAGCAGAGCTGTCCTTCCTGGGTAAGCCCCAGACAAACTCTGCCCCACCTTAGTTGTGGTGCAGTCATTTGTGTTGCATGTGTTTAAGGCCAGACCTACTGTGAATCGTATCCTTAAAAACTGCATACAAGTAACAAAACTTGGAATATTCATATCTGAGGATATGGGAGCCTTGTATTTCTATCTTTGAGGGGTTAAACAGGGAACTATCCCAGATCTTTTTAAATGCCTTGTTTTGTACTGAAGCAGTGGGTCAAGCTGTAAACATGTCAGCTAACTTAAAACATGATCTCTTTTACAGGTATTGAAATTTTGCTATTAAATCGACTCTGTCATTTGCAGAGGAGAAAATCAATGGTAAGTACCTCTCTTTTTCTTCCAAGAACCAAACTAGCAGGCAAGAGAGAATGAGAGCCAAAACAAAGCCAAAATAAAAAGCAACACATTAACTTTTAGTATCTTATCTATTTATTCTAGTTTGCTGTCTCTCAGGTAGCCTGGTGTTTGGTTACAACAATATCAGTCTCTGCCACTGTGTTTAATATCAATTATAAAGCTAGCCCATACTATCACATACACCAAAGCTAAGTGATTTGTGTTTTCTACATTTTCATTCAACTAACAGTTTCAAAAGATTTCCATCATTGATATGGAAAATCTCTCACTCTTCCTCTCTCTTCCACTCAGTGCCCATAGTAAAATGAGCCAGAAGGGCCATCTTTTATTTCTTGCACCTCTATAACTTGCAACTGACTTCTGTTGGAGTTTGCACCAAGAATGCTGGCTCAAGGTCCAAGTATAACTTTGAAATAAATGGGGGAGGGGAATCCTTTTAAATTTTGATTAAATTTCATTACATTAGACTTTGTCATTTGCACAGGAGGGATCAAAAATCTGTTATGGGGGAACTTTATTGACATTAGTGGAGCTGTGTCCATGCACATAAAGGCTGAATTATGCCCATCATAGTATGTTCATCTGTATGGACACATAAAAATACAAAAATGAAAAATACATATAAAAAAGCAAAAAGTTTGATCCTCCTGTTCCCAACTTCATCTGGCATAATTAATTAAATCCATCCATAGGGCCACTGTAATTGTACTGATGTTCTTTGTAAAGTGCTTTGAGATCTGCTGCTGAAAAGTGCTGTGTAAGAATTAGATATTATTAATTAATAATAAGTATTACTGATGGCCAAGAACATCTGACTGCTGCTTCTGAAGTGCTTCAACTTCTGTTATACCCCACAGACACAGTGTTCTGAAAAGCAAATTCTCTGCTCTCCTTTCTCTTCTTTCTGAGCTAAGTACAAGTTACTCTTAGCTCAGAAAGAAGAGAAAGGAGAGCAGAGAGTTTGCTTTTCAGAACACTGTGTCTGTGGGGTATAACAGAAGTTTGTAGTTACTCTTAAAAGAATGAAAGGCCCCAACATAACGTAGTAACAAATGCACATAATAATAATAGCCACCTCCCAAACTTACTGAACGTTACTCCTTTAATCACTGTCATCTTTTTTATTCAACCCACCTGAAATACTGGCACTTATGCCCAATGCTATGCATCTTCTCTGAGAATTGGAGGGTTGCCAGTTGTCAGGTTGCTTTCCATCTTGTAAGATGACCATCTGGGCAATCAATGATGGGGAGGCAACCTAATTTTTAAGTAAAATAATATCAGAGATTATTTGAAATGAAGGGATAGCTGAGAAAAGTGTAATCCTTGCAGAAACCATTGTACAACAGCAGAAATGTTGATGGAAAGAGTAAGGCAGAATTGGCATCATTGTAAATCTAAATGTTGCCAACCATTAATTGCTGAAACAGGTTTAGTAAATAAAATAATGAGGAATGGCATCTACTCAGTCTTCCAATCTTATGCATCATATTTTCGGCCAAATTCAGACCTCCACTGAAATCAATCACCCACTAACACCAGGTCTGAAGTTGGCTCTTTGTGTTCATAATGTAAACAGTAACAGTCACACTTACTCCATATTTATTAAAGAGGGAAATGTTATTTCTTGCCTGAAAAAGTTTGGTCAATTTGCCATATGGAAAAAAATAAAACATTTTACACCAAAGAAAAGTAACTACTTATCATTCTGCAAGCTTCACACAGACTGAATTTAAACATTAAAACACAGATTGTTGTGCCACTTCTCTCATTACAAAATGTCTTCAAGATGATCATGAAAGCTGGTGAGGACACTAGCCTATGAATCAAGAGACATGGGTTGTATTCCTCGCTTGTCCAGTGAACTGCCTGGGCAAGTCAGCTCACCGCTCTGTGCCTCAGTTTCCCTAGCTGTAAACTGGGGATAATGTTGCTGATTCCATTTGTTATACTTTGCACTCTTCTTACGGAAAGCACTATATGAAAGCTCGGTGCCATTAGCAGTAGTAATATTAATATTTCAGAACCTCTGTAACACGCTTTAGGTGTACAGATTGAAAGTGCCACGGGCTAGATCTTATTATTTCACAAAATACAGAAGTCCAGCTGTGACTGTAAGGTCATATGGATACTGGAATTGTAAACATGCAGCAATTGCTTAATACGATGAATTCACAACAGGCATTAATCAAACATTTCTTATTGATCTTCTATATTTGTGTTCCATCACAGCACTTTTAACATTAAAATCATTTTATTGCTGTTTTGGTGGTGGATGGGGGTGGGGCCATGCAAGGAGAAAAAGGGGGAAAAGTCATATAAGTTAGATCAGGAAGGCTAAAAAACAATCTGCTTACTTAAATGGGAATTATTATTTTTTAAATGGCAAGGCCCCCAAATTTTTCTTTGTGAACAAAAAATTAAGCAAGAGGAAAAGCTTAATGTGATGGTGGGGGTGACAGCATCTCTTCCTTTACCTATGAATAAAAATCATTGGTCAGGGAGTATGTTGCCATTTAACTTGCTCTGAGTCAGTAACCCCATGTATTAAATAGTGCCACAGAGGAAAACAAAAGGAGAAAAAGAGGCGCAGCAGCAGCAGTTGTGTTCAAGGAGAAATTTGTTTCACTGCTACAGGAAAAATAAATAAATGAATAAAGCTTAGCAAATGACTGTGGCAGTGGCGGGGAAGTGAAACTGCAAATCGGCACAGGCACTTTCCTTAAGACTTAAGTAAAATTCCCACCTCTATATGCCTAAATGACTCTTTGAACAATCAAAAGTTATTAGTGACTATAACATTTTGCAGAAGGCTGATGGAGGGCACTTTGCATTTGACTTTCACCCACTTCATTGGTGCTGTATCTCCTATTTTAGTTCTGGAAGGTGCGCGAGCTCTAAATGAACAGCTGAAGTGATCACAGATTCTGATTTCAGTGATGAATAATACTTAGGATTTACAAAGCACTTTTTTTCTTCAAAGTTCATGTTTTTTATGGTCTTGTGTTTACATAGGAAATCATGAAAAATCAACTTAAGAGACTGTGCAAAACATGCTAACTGAACAATTTTCCCATTTTCAATGGTACAGTGGGCACAACCTTTGGGCCATTACCAAAGCCATAACACCAAGGTTGAGAGAGCAAGTAATACACTACTTGATGACCTGTCAAGCAGAATCTATAAGACATGGCTTCTTACGTATCTTACATTGGAATAATTCTCTTTTTGCATCTCATATAGAGTAGCTAACAGTGTTATAGAAAGCTAGGTACCTGACTACCCGTCTGACTCCATAAGTGCTATGCATCATGGTCGGCTTCCTTTTTTCCCCCCTTGAACCCCTGCTTTAAAAATATTGTGGAGACCCTGTAATACCCCAGTTCTAAAATCCTAGCCATGCCACTGACCTTATGTGCTATTGCTACAGTCAGTGTCCTTCTGCTTTAATTTCTTTCCCTGTAGAGAGAAGAATCTCTCTCTCTGTCTCACACACACACCCTACCTACCTTGCATGTTCGTTTCATGGAATTTCACTCATATTTACTTCTGCTACTTATGATTATTGTACTAGCATTTTACATCTAAAGACCTATGTCTGCAGGCCAGGGCACTGAAATCACAAATGAAGTGAATGTAATGGTCTAAGTTTGGTCTCCAGAGAAAAATAGAATAGTTAGTACCATCATAAAGAGCTTCTGAACTTGACCAAAACATGTGTTCTTTTTTTTTTTTTTTGGGGGGGGGGGGGGGGCGTAAAAACTGAAGGGAATATCAGCTTGTTGGCAGCCCTGCCTTCTCCAGACTTCACTTGAAAGAGGAATAACAATCATTCACATCCTTCACATTTGGTAGAATCGAATATTTCAGGTCCAGGGGCCTGATTCTTTATCTGCTCCATTCACTGCAGGATATATGTAACTCTCACTGAAGTGATGGTTATCCTGCAAACGGCGTTGAGGGGAGAATCAGGCCCCAGTTCATCACCACTGTTTTTTTCCTTTCCACTATAGAACTTTCCACTTAAGTAGAACCGAACTACTTAAGAACCCTTCTCCAAACCCAGCATTTGGGAACAATATAGTAATTCACAGGGGGAAAAATCTGATCTGTAATATTTGGGCCAATTTTGTAGTTGATTGCCAATGAGGGGTTTTGGCTTAAGCATGAATCTCTGGCAAATGTAAACATTGGCACTTCAGCACAACACATACCTTTTGTTGTTGGGTTTGTTTTTATTTTAAAGCAGGGTTTGCTGCAGAGGGATGTCAATGTAGAGTGCATTGCAATATATCCCTGTGTATGCAATGACAGGAACATGACTGCAACCATAGTTACTCTTCTGTGTATTCTGTTGCAACAATTTCATTAATTGTAAATCTGTTCACTGTTTGCCAATGAGCTATCACTTGTGTTTGTTTACAAATAGGTTTAGCACTGAAGATTTGTGGGTATACAAGAAGGGTCTTTCCACAGAAAGTCAGTCTCCCGAGGAAAAAATTAACTAAATTCTACTGGTAAAAATTTAATTTTCAAATACTTTCCACATTTACTATAAATAGCCACAGTCTGTCAACTCAACTAAGCAAGTCCTGGGAGCTTCCCTATTAAACAAGACCATTTGGAAGGCAGACTTTGTCTTAAATGGGTCTGTAGACAAGGCATGTGTTGGTTTTTGAGTAATCCCAGCCTGTTTATAATCTCTTCTATTACATGGAGAGGATATGAAAATAGTTCCCCATTGCATGAAAATTATCTATACTCTAGTGCAGACAATATAGTCAGTCTACTGAAAATAATAGAGTGAACTCAGCTACGCAGTTTATTCCAATGTGTAAAGTCTTTGTACATCATAATATCAAATAAAGTCTACTGAAAACATCATCTTCATACAATTGTATTATACAAGAGTATTGTCACCTTTTGTTTAGAAAGGTACCATTACACTTTTATGATATACTTTAAGAGGAACTAGATGGTACCATTGATTATTGTACTAGCATTTTACATCAAAAGACCTATGTCTGCAGTCCAGGGCACTGAAATCACAAATGAAGTGAATTTAATGGTCTAAGTTTGGTCTCCAGAGAACAACAGAATAGTTAGTACCATCATAAAATCTGACAATGTAGCCCTTTTGGCAGGTTTTTGTTGATAATAGGCTTGAACTGCAATCTTTTTACCATGGTATAAGAGGATCTTTTAAAGCAGGGTTGAGATATAAGAAGGAAGAATAAAGTAGGGAAGGCTGCAAAGTACAATATTGTGAACACCTGCACCATACCTAGAGTAAGGTTAATGCAGTAATAGCTGTATGAAAACTGCCTCACCCCCACATTAAAAGGAGCTTATCATTAGGGATTACCCAGCCACTGCACCAGCTGCAAGTCTTTACTTAAAGACTTAAAGGTAAAGCTCTAACAGTTCCCAATCCAGTGACATTTGCAGCTCACTATAATTTATTGAATATCTTCCAAAGAGCAAACACAAGATTTCTCTTGGTACTGTTTTAGTTGGGTTGTAAACGTTTGCCATTTACCAAGAAGAAAAATAAATAAATAAAGGCAGGCATATTTACACTTTTGCAAAGCATCATGTAATATTCTGAACCTGTCTTTTCATGCTCACTCTTTTCATGTTCAATCTAAACACTGTTTACTCACTTAAAGTCTTGTTGTAGCTCAGCTACAAAGTACAGTACATGCACACTTTCAAAGCTTTCATGAAAAAGCAACTTGTTCCCACATTTCATTAGGAAGGGCCACGCTCGTCTAAAGTGTGATTTAAAAAAAAGAAACAAAAACACCTTCCTGTAATAGGCATCCAGAAAATTTCATTCTTCAGCATTTACAAAGCCATGCTAGCTCTACCTTTAGAGACTTAACACAGTGAAGACTCTTCAAAACAGAATTTACTTGGTTCTCGTCATTTATAAGGATAGACAACCTATCATTGAGGGCGAAAAGGAAATAGTTAAATAAGCCAAATTACATGCTAGGTGATAAAACATTTTCTTCACCTTCCCAGTAATATGCATGCAAATTATATTAATTGGCTATAATTATGTAAACTTTATTATGTGTGTTACAGATAACTTTAAAATGATAAGACAAATGACACTTAATCATCATTGGAGGGTAATGATAAAAAAGTCAGCAACAGTAAGAGGCATCATCAAGGTTGTTGTGGTTGCTATAACTACAGGAGCATGATGAACCACACTAGTTTATATAATATTGCTACTTAACACTTGCACTGTGCTGTTCACCTTCAAACTGCTTTACAAACATGAACTAATTAATGTCAGAGCATTTGGGGCCTGTTTGCTAAATACATTCCCTACCTGTGCAAATTCTCATGCTGCACATTCTTAACTTAGCCTAACTTGTGAGTTTTTATTATTATTTCTTCTTAACCAGTCTGCTTTATCAAAGTGGATTTACCAGGTTAGCAAAAATCACACATTGTAGCCTATTAAATACAGAAAAGTAGGATGAAACAAACTGATGATTAATGTGCAGGATTGATCACTTGGAAACACAATCTGTAGAAGAGCAGTTCTGCTGACACTTCCTGTGCAGGGCCAGAACTTCAGCTGGTGTAAATTGGCCCAGCTCCATAGACTTTAATGGCCCAGCAGAGGATCTGGCCTGTATTGTTTTAATTCCCCCTTTCCTTTTGTCATACTAGGAACATTTCCATGAAACAGAATTGCAGTTGTTTAGTAAATTGATGCTTATTCCTTAGGGAATAAGGGACAGAGCAAGCCTGGCACGCTCCAGAATGCAGAGTCTGGAATGCTGCCTGGTGCGTAAGCAGGCAAGGGTAGCCTCATTGTGCTGCACTGCACGCCCACAAAAGAGCTGGGCAGAATTCCAGACCTGCGTTCTGGAGAGTTCAAGTCTTGAGCTGTCCCTACTCACTTGGAGTTAACAGGTGTCCCAAAGGGGCTGGATGTGACCTTACCCATCCCAGACCCCTGCCCTTATGCACCACCCAGCACGGCTAGCTGCCCATATGAGGGAAACAAGGAGGGGTAAGGTAATATCTTTTATTGGACCAACTTCGATGAACTCCATAAGGTTGCATAGTAGTAGATGTGAAACAAAAGTAGTAGATGCAAAAGAGACAGACCAACAACTGGTGTAAATCAGTGGGAGCTGTGCTAATTTATTCCACCTGAGAATCTGGCCCAAATGTCCATTGGTGTTGTCTTTGGCATGATGAGGCTCTAGACAGCAAAACTACATTTAAAGTTAGCCTGCGCCGATTGAGGTCAATGGCAATACTACCGTTGACTTCAACAGGAGCAGGTCTTTATTTCTGTGTAGTGTACAGGACCAAACACACTTTTGCCACTAAACAAATACTAGTAATTATAATCACGTGTAAAGCATCTTTTCATGATGTTAAGAACGATGTGCTAAGTGAGGAATGAGCAGCAGGAGCTGATGACCTCAATTAAAAAAAAAAAAAAAAGAAAGAGATCCTTGTTTTCACAAAATGTCCCTACTAATTGGAAAAGAGAAAGAGAAATGCAGAAAAGATACGCATAGTATTATTCCTATAGACAAAGTTTTTAAAATTATCACTGGATCTTTAAAGTTTTGGCCAGAGATAAGCACTGCCTCCTAAGGACATTGTTAATTTTCAAATGAACCTATAAAAGGATGTGGCCTCAAATCTGAAGTTTATACTCAGCAATTGCATATGGCCTAATCCTGAGTTTAGTAGTGTGTGGCATAGATCCCACAGGAACTATACACCCTGACAAGGCAAGTAGAATCCCTGTCTTATATTTAAGTGATCACCCAACTTCTCTTTCCTTTGGGATATAGGTTCTCTCCAGCCTGACTACTAGAGGTAGTGGTCCTCAATCTATTTACCATTGTGGGCCACATATGCAGGCCTCATAAGTGGGCATCATCCAACAGTACCTGTTTGGCCCTGAGAATGTCACATGGGCTGCAGCTGTGTGCTGACTGGGACACAAGCAGCACGTGGGCCATAGGTTGAGAACCACTGAAGTAGACATTAGGGATTGGCATCAGAGAAACCATTGATGTACAGTGCCTGTCTGATGTCCCAGGCAGTTAGAGACAGGGTTCCTTCCTAGCTCACTGCCTTTCAGCTGAGGAAAGCCTTAACAGGACCACATGGCCCAAAGATTTAACCCAGTTTGTTTAGGAATTCATCTCATCTTTTTGTTTGAAAGGCAACGTCACGAATATGATACTAGCAAGTTACTGAAATAGAATCACACCAAAATCCCTCTGTCATCCTGAAATATCATAGTCTCCCATTAAGTTAATATAGTATGACTGCAATGGGGTAGAACGGAGGGGCTTAAACAGACTAACTCTTCTATGGTATTGATATACTGGCAGGGTTTTGCTACAATCTGCTAATAGTCTGTAGTTCCAACATGATAGAAAAGCACTTTGAGGGCAGTCCCTTCAATAGTATTATTACCCACTATTGTTGAATTGAGAATTTTCCTAATTCAAATATTTTATGCAAATGTTCAGGATCATCAGGGAACAGGACATATTTTGAACTTGCAGATTTACATCAGGAACATGTGAGAGTCTTACAGAGCAATAATAAGTATTTCCTCAATGTTCATGCATTTGGGTTGGGGAGGAAAAAATTCTTGCTGACCTTAGGCCAATCTAATTGTTTTAATAATAGAACATGAAGGTCATGGAGGTTTTACTGTGACACAACTGTAAAATGCTCTGGCACTTTGCCATGCAAAAAATAATCTGATTTTATTCACGTGTTTCAACAATAACAATGGAATAATTTTTGTTTATTATGAACTGAGTTACAAAAGATAACTCAAGGTAAAAGACTGCATTGTACTGAAACATCATTAAAATATAGCAAAACACCACCAAGGTTACGCTGATATATTATGGTAGTTCAGAAACAGAGTGAACTGGAGCATCTAGCCACACTGAGCCAGAGGACATTTTCTGGTTAAATGTTACCAGTGGTGAGTTATCAAAGCCCCTCTGACTCTTCTAGGATACACCCCCCCACATCCAAAAGTATATTGCTGTATCTCTCTTGTATACATTATAAAATCTTTAGATAGAGCTTTTGCTTCCAATTTTTGTGTGTGAAATAATCTATATTATTCCCGCATGTATGAGAAGTAATAGCTGCATGTGAATAGGCATCTTTTAGTACTATTGAAAAACAAAGAGAATAACCCTGCTTTACTGATGTCTTAGATTGCAGTAAACAGTTCTGTGTATCAGCCTTTGAGCTGTATTTTCTAAACTTCACAACAAAACTTCAAGAAAAATCTATTAGCTGCAAATTAAACATTCTCATAGAAGCCAAGAATTATTTTTCAGGACAGAGGGCTCAATTTCCCAATCTCAGGTGTATGATTAAAATCAATTAAATCACTCTTCCAATGTCAGCGGCAAGATTCTCCTGACAAATGAAATTATGCAAGAAAAGTGTTCTCTTCACTCTTCAACCCTTTCTCAGCATCACTCACATCCACAAATGAGATCAAAATTTTCAGCTAGGGGATTTCAGAGATATTTTCCATAAGAACATGAAAAATCCCAGGAACCCTATGTAAGTAGACTTTATAGTCTCTAGTGGTGAGATTTTGATGGCCTCTGTATGTTAGATATATTCATGACTAACTAAAATGAAAAGTTACAGAGTGAAAGTTAACTATTTGGGGACCAAACTAGCATTTTTTTTCACATATTAAAGTTTTAATGGCAGAATTATGTGCTAGATCCTATGATACATGTAGTAACCTTTCATTCACAAGGAAGTCCCTGGTGGTATTTTTCTAATTGAAAAACTGAATTTTATCAATCTCTTTCAGTCGCTTGCAGATATAAATCTAGCAGGCAGGCTAGACTTCAAATGACCACACCATTTGCAGAGGGCCTAAAGGGTTAATAGCTATTTACAGTAGCATTGCTTGCAACAGAACAGTGCATTTCTCTTAAAAGAAAACATTTTCACAGGAAATAACAGTTGGAACACAGAGATATCTCATTTCCAGAGGTGTTCTGATGTGGTTGCACTGTAACTTCAGCAAATTATTTACCTCTTAATTTGTTAAAACATATGGGCTTAGAGGTAACTTTGCCCATGAGGCATACATCTATATTATATGCTTGTTTGGTTTGACTTCATTTTCCTTGGAGACTTGAACAAATGTTTTCTGTATTTCAGAAGTTTCCCCCCCACCCCCACCACTCACGTGTTTGAGGCAGCAGTGTTACATACGTATTTTGTTTCTTTTGACTGTGTTTCAAACAGAACATTCTGATTTACAGAACAACATGCAGAGTGTAGCAATATTTCAGTAGGTGAAAAGCGGCCTATTTATTCCTTTGCAAGAGAGATTCTTTCTAGATCAGTCTAGCCTAGAAGTGCCTGATCCATCTCAGGAGTTCTGGGCTTTTGGTATCTTTTTCAGCTAACTGCAAACATCTGTATTTAAACAGAGTGGTAAGCAAAGGCCTTTCATACATCATTTCTGGGCTTCCCGTATTTCAGTATGAAAAGGCAATGTGTAAAATGTTACAACATGGTCCATGTGAGGATAGAAGAAGAATAAAAATTACCACAGGTTTATCAAAAGTATTTTTACCAGAAACAAATTAAAACATATAGACTACTTTGATGTTCTTAGATGACAACATGTAAGCTAGCGATTCTTGATAACTATAGTCTTGGATGGATTATGCTTCATACACAGGATAGCAGCTAGCAGATTGAAGGGTGCAGCTTTGCTAAGAGGTTGCACTTACTCAAAACAGTTGGCTAGGTGTGTGCAATCCACAGTGGTGCAAGTAGAAATCATTTCTTGCCGGTACTGCACTTATGGGAGGGACACAAGGGCGGGGGACATGTGATCTCCCCACGTGACCCTCCATGTGACTTCTCCCCGCCCAGCTTGAGCCCGGGGCCTCCACACTCTCCCCATCCCCTCCTACAACTCCCTTTGTATATACAAACATCAACATGCTTAATTACTCACTTTCCCCCAATATATGTAGTATTCAGTCTGTTTATATGGAATATGGAAGTTGGGTGAGGAACCATTTCAGCATATGTATGATTTATTAAAAGACAAATTTTAAGTTGAACTGTATCCTAAACTGCTTTATGGTATTGTACCCAAATGTATTTCAATGTGGGATTCAACTTCCTTTATAGGAACAGACTCCTGAAACTCTTACCAGCCCACAAAAGCGATCCACAATCATGCAAATAGTCCCATTGTCTTCGATGGGATTGATCAAATGATTAAGGGTTTACAGGATTAGGTTCCAAGTTTGTAAATTGTTGTGGATGAAACTAACAATGCCTGAGCTGTCAGATCAGAAGGAGCTTCATCCGAATAAAGGTGGGCAGATGTGTGATAAGTCTTAGCTCCATTGCTAAGATGAGGAACATATTTCAGCAAAGTTCTTGGCAGATTCCTGAGGCGGCTGGTTTAGTCTTCATTTGTAGTTCTCTCACCCAGAAAGCTGGAAAATGAGGCATTTGTTTTCTTTATTTTGCTGCTCCAGTTCCAATTAGAAAAATGCATGTTAGACTGGTTTGGCTGCAAAGAAGAATTCTGTGTACCTGGGGACAACACCTGATTCCTGTAAGGCTGCAGAACTGGGCTGACATCAGAATCCAAACATCCTCTGGTCAGTGCAAACAGAGGCATTCCTCTACTGATTTGGACTTGATGTGATGCGGTATGGATGTCATGGATAATTCAGACCAATGGGCAGAAACAGAATCAAAAACACTGTTAAACACCTTCCGTCCCCTCCACTCTTCCCCTCTTGAGGACTCCCGACCAATGTAACAGTACAATACATAGGCTAACAAACTTAAACAAAGACCCACTCCTGGAGGGTGGGGCTAGCCCCAAGTCTTTCTGGTACCCCATACCCATTAAAAATCTCTTGCTGGTACTGTGTACTGGAGGGTATCGCCTACTTGCATTCCTGGCCATCCATGATATCATTACCAATGAGCTGGATAAAGTGTTTAGAAGTATAGCAGAGTTATTTGACCCATAGCCCTAAATGGCCACTTTTAATTATATCAGTATGATGCACAGCAGAGATAATGAATGAGAACCAGAAGTGTTTTCCACAGCCCCATGTCGTGGGTAAAGCAGTAAAGATGTTAAAGTTTGGCTAAAATAAGATCAATTATTTTTTAATTTTATGGGATCTTGGGCTGAGTTGCTATTATCAAGATTCTCCAACCCTAATCAGCATTCAAATGGTTTATGGCTCACAAGAAAGGTTTCAGCAAGCACAGCTAATTCCAAGTTGGGATTTACACAACTTTCCTCACTTCATGTATCTTCTTTTATTACAGTATTGAGGAACTGAAATGAAATTTTATTTCTTTGGAATTGTCATACAACGATTGAAGTTCCCAAGAGTAAAACCAGGCAAGAAATCCTCCAGAGGGAGTTTAGAGGCTGGAAGTCATCTTCTCCTGTGTTTTTTTTTTTTTTTCTTCTTGAGAAATCAACACCTCAAAGTGCTTTTTGGTTTTCCATTTGTTTATTCTATCCATAAATATTTTATTACTTAAAAAGGGAAGCAGTGTTTGCTTCTAATTGTTTTTGATTAAATATGCTAATTACATTTTGGAATATTAGTGACACATATGGTACTAAATGTTTTAATAATGCAATGAAATAAGCTCGCAAATATAACAACAAATTAACCTGAAACTGCTACATGGTTTTCATAAATTTTATATTATAATACAAATCTGAAAGAAAATAGATGGAAGTCCAACCAACATTTCTGGCTTGCCATCTAAAATTCAACTAAACTAAAAAATCCAAAAGAAACCAGAAACCACAACATTTTGGGTACCTTTGTAATTATAGTATGCAAGTTAATTAATTAATTAATTAAAAAATTGAACCACTCCATTAACAGCATGTTGACCATGGGATGAGTCAGAGTGGATACAGAGTTGCTAAAACTTTAATCCAATTAACTCATTCTAGGGTAAGTCCTTTACCCAACTAATAGCCTGAATAACCAGGAAAATTCTGCAGGCATTCAGGAGGATGGAATTCTTCTTCATCCAGGCATCAAAGCAGGGCAGCTACTTTCCTGTTGCACCCCTTTCCATCTCATCAGAGCCACCTCCATGAGGTGCACTATCCAACAGTTCTGTTTAATCAAGAAGCTACTGGTCCTGCTTGTTCTCTGCTTCAATCCACAGGACCCCTACACAGACCTCTGCACAAAATCTAGGCATGTTGTCTCTCCAGCACAGCAGTCCTGTACTGGTTTCATAATAGTTAGAGCCCACACCACGGTTTTAGCCCGATTCTAAAGACAGAGTCAGCATTTGCATTGGGGAGGCATAGGCAGTTATGCCATAGCTGTGCTCCTCAATGTAGCTAGTTGAAAAAATGGGGGGAAAGCTGCAATAAATACTCACCATAAGTAACACTAAAAATAATTAAAGTGGGTATTCATACTATTAAAATGGTGGTTCCCATAATGTGGTCAGGGTCCATGGAGCACTTCCAGATGGTACACAGAGCTGCTTTCTTCACTATGTAGAAGGATCTGTTGGTCCTCAAGCAGTGAGGGAAAACAAAGAGTTGCCAGAAGGTTAATAAATGTGTTTGATGTTTTAGGCAGGACACGGAGAGAGTTGTCTCTCAATAACTTGTAAATTCTACTTAAGGACCAGAGTTAGGACTTACTGGACAAAAATCATCCCTTTCATAAATGGGTGAAAGTCCTCAGTGGATTTACACTTTCTTACACAAGGGCTGAATTAGATTGATTTTGAAACAAACTTTTTTTTTGAGGATCAACAGCAACAAGCTATAACTTGTTTACAAATTATTTTTCATTTCTGCATGCCTCTGCCCTTCCTCCTTCTGTCCCAGACTGGAAGCAGAGTCCTGAAATATTGTGAGAAAAGTTATCCTCATGGTATTTCTGGTGCAATGGCAGGAAGGAAGTAACGAAAATCATGTGAAAGCATTTATGATTGGGAGATTTGCAGACCCAAAGGATTCAGATGGTTTGGAGAAGTATCAAATATTGTCGGTGCTGATCCTCTTTGAATCATTTGTTGTTCACCCTTTACTTGCAGATTCCCAAATTACAGACGACCTGATCCCATTCCTAATGACGTTGATGGGAGTTTTGTCACAGCCTTTGGTGGGAGGTGAATCAGGCCCAAAGTGAACTGAGGAGAGTTTTCAGCTCCTTCTTACTTTCTGCTCCTTGCAGGATTTTACATCAAGATGGTGATTCACTGAAGAAGGACCTTTCAAAGATAGTTGCTGGTAAGATCTGCTTTCCAATGCATGCAATAACATAATAGATCTCAGTGGTATGGCAAGACTGAATATGAGTGGACGGTGAATAAATATAAGAAGAGGATCTAATTAAAGATATAAACTGTGAGAACAGAAAACTTTCTGAAAGCCAATGCGATGTAAATGGAACATTTAAATACCATTCTTTGGAACTGGAGGTATTTTAACCTTACAGTCAAGGCCAAAACCAGAGAATCAAACAAAGGAAAAAGCACTATCTGCTCACAAAGGTGTAACACGAACTAAAGAGAGGGCTGTGACAACAGAAGGCTTTATCCGACTGCTCTTTCAGTAGCTTTTGATTCCCACTCAAGGGATAACTCACCTCTTGGGTTCCATCAATCCACTTCCATTCTATGAAACCTCTGCCACCTCTCAAATCTGAGAGTGATGAATTAGGGGAGACAGTATGTTGCTGTGTACATGTCTGCACAGAGGTGAGTTTGAGAATATTCATCTCATTTCACTTGTGACCTTTTTTTATTCAGCAAACCTGAAAGGTCTGGGCTGCATAATCATATCTTGGGACACAAGATCTGATATATAAACAGTCTAATGTTTACATGATCTTATGGTTTTACAGTCCATATTAATTTTTAATTGGACTGTTAAAATATAATAAATAGCTATTATACAAATTAAGTGGTAATAGGTATTTTTATTTTATTCATGAATTAATCTTAAAGTAAGCTGATTACATAAATCTTCAGCCAAGCAGTGGCTAATCCTAAACACAGACATTATTTTGACAAGATACATTCAAACAAACATTTTTGTGCCAAAATGTTATCAGATACTAGCAAATAATTAGGCTAAGACATTCACTTCAATGTGAGCATTTTAGAGCTGTGATCATTAAGTGAAGGTACGGGGAGCAATCCAAAAGGGAACACAATATCGTAAGCACTTCAGAGTTCCTTTGTGGATTCTGATTAGGCTGCTGGACTCATGATGTTTTCTTAAGTAAACATACTCACATATTACATGGTGGGGAAATCTTTATCAAATTAATGGCAAACAAAATGATGTTCATGTGGAGGAAATTATTATTCACCAAAATCTGTATTGCATTTCAAGAGAAAACAGGGGAGGTGTTGATTTAAACCACACATGGAATGGAATGGTTAGCTTAGCTCTGAGCATCCACAGTGAGACCGTAGCCCCTAATTTATGTCATTGTGAGAAAGAAATGATAGAGAAAGAAAAACTGTGTGCATATGTTAAAGCTGGAGTATCATTGCATACATTCAGCTCTCATGCTACAGATCCTGCATGGATCTGAATCAGTTTTAACTGATTGTGTTTATTTCTTTACTTACATTTCCTCTGTTTCTCAAACAGTGGTATTTTTTTTAAAAAAAAGTACCTGTAATAACATCGTTAACTTACCCAATAGTCTGAATGGACTATTGATTGGTAGGTAATAAATAAAGGAGGTTTTAACAATGCTTAATATTTACTGGATCTGGTAAATACCTAATTAGAGGGTTATTGAATTTGAACAATGGTTGTTTGACATGATAGAATGTAGCGCAGTGGTGAGCAACCTGCGGCCCGGCAGGGTAATCCACTGACAGGC
The DNA here is from genome assembly GCF_965140235.1 of Caretta caretta. Classification (NCBI taxonomy): domain Eukaryota; kingdom Metazoa; phylum Chordata; order Testudines; family Cheloniidae; genus Caretta; species Caretta caretta. The sequence continues at coordinate 101,909,407 of NC_134212.1, forward strand.
CACGAGACAGTTTGTTTACATTGACTGTCCGCAGGCACGGCCACCCGCAGCTCCCAGTGGCCATGGTTCACCATTCCCAGCCAATGGGAGCTGTGGGAAGTAGCGGCCAGCATGTCCCTGTGGACGGTCAATGTAAACAAACTGTCTCGTGGTTGCCCACCACTGATGTAGAGGAATATCTCCTTCAGTGACATTATAGTCTGTTGTGCAAAAGCCTACCGAGAGATTATTTTTGTCATAGGCTATAATATGTCTGATGAAGCTACTGGGTCAGTGATGGGGCTAGTGATGCAACATCCTCTAATAGCTCCTTGAGAGTCAGTATCGCTGTCTGTAGGGTGAGTATTGCAATCACACGTGTGCAATACATCTTGATGCAAAAATATCCTTTGAATTTTTGTCTAATCACATTAATGGACTAGACATAAGTACTATGTAAAATGAAATACCCTGAGTGTTCTCTTTTGATCCCTAAAGAATACCTGAATCCATCCATGATCCTAAATTAGCGCACAGAGCTCAATGCTGTAATGTGCTGAGTATCTTCAACCCCCACTGAATATAAGCGTTCTGGACCTGACAAGATCAGGCCACAATGCTTAATTGTTAGCTAAATTTCAACAGACTGTGAATTGCTAAGGCTTTGTATTGAATCTGTGAAAACAAGAGTTATCAAATTTTCTGTACCAACAAACATAAAGTAGCATGATGAGCATTGCTGTAATACTGAGGAATTTTCCCGTATTGGGATATTTACCAAGGAGACATGCTGTTTACATTTAGTCTGACAACAGGCAACAATACACATTCAGATGTGCTAAAATACATGTAACGTAGACATTGGCCCAAGCCCCTAGTTCAGATCTGGATTTCAAACAACCCAGATTCTGTAGGTGATTGGGTCCATGGTTTTGGGTTAGCGCATTCAAAAGAAAAGAACAGTTGGAAATATCTGGATTAAGATTTTCACCCATATCCACCCAAAAGTGAAGGGGTATTGAGATGTGAGATGTGAAGTTTGGGGACCCACATCTGAGCTATCAGGAGGCACAGTACAAGAGACATGGCAATGGGACATTGATGGCTTAACACTACCTCGCACCTGTGGGATCTAGGGGCTAAACTGTTGTTTCTCTAACTTATTTCAAGTGTCCCTGAGGAGCCATCTGACAGCCCAGAACAGCAACATAGCAGTGTCCTCCAACCATACCTTTTATTTCCCCCAAAAGTCCCCTCCCATCCCTACACTAATAGGTGCAGAGAGCCATTACGCATTCCCACTCTGCTCTAGGAATAATTTGCACCTAGAGTTATCTGGCAGTTTTCTGACCTCTTTGTATTGGAGGAGCAATGCCAACTGGCCAGACCACAGTTCAGAACTGGGGCTAATACTTGGGCATTTATCTAATATAAAGATAAATAATATATCTTGAACTAATTTGCATAAATTTTGCTTGATTCAAGGCTATATTTTAAACATATGTTTTTTTTTCTCATGAGTTGCTAGACCTTGGCATGATCCAGGTTCTAATATCAAATCAATGTTTAGGACAAGTACAGGATGTCTGAATGCCTGCAGATTTTCAAGGGTTAAGAAATAATATTTTTTACTGAAAGATGTGCTTTTGAAAGTTCTCATGAGCAAACCAATTGTTTAGCTTTCCACTTACAATGTTTGGTTTTTTGTTACATGAAGTACGCAGTGTGTAACTAAGCTGCTGCTCATTGTTTAAAAAAGTAAACCGCAAATCTCTTCAAGATGCTCTCTTGTTTTATTTCTAGATTCTCTCTAGAACAAACACATACAATACGTACTGTAAAATGGATTATTAGCCTAAACAAGTTTGCTACATTAAGCCCAGATTTCCATGAATTCCAGCAGAATTTCTGTACACATGAGTAGTCTTATTAAATTCTATTCACACTTGTAAACCTAAGCACATATGTAGGTGTTTGCAGGACTGGGGCCTTGGTGCATAACAAGAAAGGCAAAAACAAGGTTCAGTACAATTAACCAAAAACTTCAGTCAACATTTTAAAAAATGACCATTGATTTTGGATGCCTCTCTTTTTCGATGCTAAATTTGGAACACTTCCAGCCACCCCCTGTCAGTGGTCATCTTTTACGTTTTACCTTAACGTGCTGAAGAGGTAGCGACTCCAAGCCTTTGGCAAGCTAATCTGCCCAATTTCAGTGAAGCACAAAGACAAAATATACTGTACATTGGAATAACCTGGTTTAGAGAATGCATCATATTTCGGTAAGTGATATGCACCCACTAGAGCTTTGCAAAAAATCTCACCAGCAATCAAGGTGCCTACATGTTTAGCAGGGAGCACTGCATTCTAGCTTTTCTGATCTGCAGCAGAGCCTGAGGGAACAGTCCTGCTGAAATGGAGTTTACAGAAAGATATGCAGAGTGTCTGACTGCAGTAGTCACTCTGGTGCCCCCTGCTGCGACTCCTTCTGCCAAATGTCTCAGGCTTAGGCTCGAGACCAGAACATCCCGAGAGCAGCTCGGCTCTCCATCCACCTTCTCACTTTCCCTATCCTTTCTCTTGGATGACCTTCCCCAACCACATTTCTCTCCTTCCCTTATTGCCATTCTGACCACAAACTTGGCCCACTAGCTCTCTCTGTAGTTTTGTGATCCCAAGAAAGCTCTCATAGGAGCACACAGATTGTCAGGACCAGTCTACTCCAGGTGTTGCAGTCATCCACGCACCCAGGAGCATGGGAGTAGCCTGTTCTCCATCACTGTTGTCCTCTCCTTCTCTGTGTGGCAAGGAATAGTGGAGGAGCAACTATCAGAAGCAGGTGGATCTGAATGCTGCATGCTAAAAAGAAGAGAGGGAGCATCATAGCTTGTCTGTAGTTTCCACCACAAAGGATCACTAGCTTAGGGGAAATATTTGACAATTAGTTCAAGATGCTACTCTAAGCTTTATGCCTAAAATCACTCATGATCAAATTGAACTAAAATCTGACACACGCAGGGTAGTGATGGTTTGCAAAACCCAATGTTCCTCTGGTACATCAACCATTTATTGCCACACTTCCAAACAAGCACTCCCTCCACCAGGTGTATGGACTAACATGAATCCTACCCTAGCAATAATTTTAAAGGGTGTATACCCATTTCTTGTTTAAACAAATACACAGGGCCTGATTTTTCCATTGCCCTGAACATTACTACATTGAAATCACAGTGTTTTCGCCCACTGACACCATACACAATGGCACTGAAACTGTGTCCAGCGAATGATTTTATCATGCTCTGAACTCATTGACCATGGCTTGTAAACACAGTATTAAATGCTAGGTCTGCAGTGGCAAAATGTCATATTCTACTGACATAGTTGCAGTTCTCATGTGGACACGGCATAATATAGCTGAGGGGACAACCTGCCCAGAAAAATAAAAAGAAGAAATAGACAGAGTGGGTGATGGTTATGAGCCAGCCTATGAATCAGAGAGTAACAGGCACAGAACAGTCATTCATGAGCCTGGATGCCCCTAACTACACCAGGTTGCGAGTTGATTACTTCTTAAGGAGGTGGCCTCAGTGTAGCCTCACTCATTCCTGCTATATCATAGAATCATAGAATCATAGAATATCAGGGTTGGAAGGGACCCCAGAAGGTCATCTAGTCCACCTTCTCTTTTCTCTTCTCTATCCACCTTCTTTTTTCTCTTCCCTTTCCCACCATGCTCTCAGGCTAACAATCACACTGTTCTTTCGTTCCTTCTACATCTCTTTCGCTGTTTTTGTCTACTAGGGACCTATTCCACTCTCGCTCTATTTCTCCAGCCCCATTCTCTATGCCCTGTTCCTGAATTGTGGCATTTCCATACGGGTGGTACTAGATTTCCTTTTACACTCTCAATATGCTGTCAGGATCATTTTGATATTGTCCTTGGCCATGCATCAAAACTGTTGCCAAAGTAAATTTAAAAGCCACAATCAGCAGTTAGAACCTCATCAAATGTTGGATTCTGATGGTAAATTTCACCTCGATAGCTGGATTCAAAATTAAATTGAAATGTGTTTGCATCAATAAATGATGATACCTAGCACTTACATAATACTTTTCATTCATAGATCTCAGTGCACTTTAGAAAGAATAAGTACCAGCAAAGTGTTTTACAAAGAGGATACTGAGCCCAGTTCTTGGCTATGGCAGAAATGTGCTTGGTACAAGACTCAGGGTGAGAGACAAAGCTGACTTTACATCACAGTTGCATTGTGCGGGCTGGGAGCCTACTCAGCCTCTGGCACAACTTAGAATAGCCTGGTTCTAAAATAAGCCTTACTGACCATGGGCACAAATGGTTATTCCTGAACCTTGGGGTAGATGGAGGACAGCAGCTCCCCAGTCATGCCCCTTTTGGTCAGATATGCCCAGATAACCTCAGGAGGTCAGTCAAATTGACTTCACTGCCCCTTTGTGCTATCAGAATGACCTAATGGGGCCTCAGAGGGCCAGATAATCTGGTTCAGTTATATCATCTCCATTTGTTTGCAGTTGGAGAAACTGAGGCACGGGAAAGGATGGATGGTTCTAGACTATTCTCAGTGGTGGAAGAGGACAGGACAAGGAGTAATGGTCTCAAGTTGCAGTGCGGGAGGTTTAGGTTGGATATTAGGAAAAACTTTTTCACTAGGAGGGTGGTGAAACACTGGAATGCGTTGCCTAGGGAGGTGGTGGAATCTCCTTCCTTAGAAGTTTTTAAGGTCAGGCTTGACAAAGCCCTGGCTGGGATGATTTAATTGGGGATGGGTCCTGCTTTTGAGCAGGGGGTTGGACTAGATAACCTCCTGAGGTCCCTTCCAACCCTGATATTCTATGATTCTATAAAGGCAAGTAACTTTACCAGTGTCACACAGCAGGTCAGTGGCAGAGCCAGGTATAGGTTTCATGTCTCCAGACTCCCGGATCCATCCCATATACACTGAACCCTTTGTTTTCCATAATTTTATAGCAGCTCTTAAGTATGGAAGTCATCACAAATATTCTGTTATTTACTAAACATACATTTTTATGCAGTAATATTCAGTGTTTTTTACATTCAATATGGTATTGTCACCTCCTTTTTTCTTCTAAATATAAAGATGTAACATTTAAAGAAAAAGGATTCTTCAGCAAGAAACAGTACAAATAAGCATTACAATTTTCAGTGTTCGGTTACTCTAGAAGCGTAATAAGAAAACTCCCCCTACAGGCTTTCTCTTGATAATGCAAGGTAAATATACATTTACAGACAATGATTTGTCCTGCTAAATATATGGTAAGTTATAAAGCCTGTCCAGAATTGCCTTCATAAGGGAAGAAGTATTTTCATGACAATATTGTATAGCTCATTTTCTTTATCAGATGAATAATGCAGTCAGAACACCCACTCTCTTTTTCCTAATCCCTCAAAACAAAATAGACTAGTTGAACTACAAATGTGAAAGTTGCATTTGCAAATGGCTAACAATTACCCTGTGCATTTTTGCTCTTTATTACCAGAACTGCACTAGAACCCCTAGGCCTAGAGCCAGGGACTACAGGGTTCCTTATTGCCACCAGCTGCCTACAGAAGAGTATCACCAAGAAGTACTGAGACATTAAGCCCTGCAGGAAGTCCCGCCATAAGGCGCATGAGCAACAGACCTCATGTGATTGGCTGGCACTCTCCATATAAACAAGGAAGTCACTTCTGGAAGTTGTGTGAGCAATGCAGACCTCTGGTGTGCTTCTGCCTGAGATGCCACTCCCCACTGCGACTCGCCTGGATACTTGACCTTGGCCCAGTCCCTGACCCTGATCTTGGTTTATTGTCTTCAACTTAGGGCCATTGTTGATCCTGGTGCAAGATCTTGGCCCAGCCTAACCCTAGTCTCACCTTCTGGTGGTCAAAGTTTATTATTTAGCATAGAACTTTTTTGTGCATTGGAATTTTTCTTAACTCCCCACCCCTTTACTTTTATTGGAACCCTTTATGAAATTCTGTGGATTGGATAAAATGCAAGCCAGAACTAACCCCTATTTGATTTGGTTTTATAACACCAAAATTAACCAGAGACTTCGCAAAAACTCAGCTTTCTTATCCAATCTCTATTTTTTAGTTATTTAATTTATTTCAGTGGTATTTCTAATCTTGTTGGTGGGAAAATATCAGTTTAATTTTATTTAACTTAGCCAACAAACAAGAAAGGAAAGTATGGTGCTAACATCCTGTGTTAGAGAGAGGCCATCCAGTTCAATAAATGCAGTATAGGTCAATTCAGTCTGGCTAAATAGCTTAGGCACACTCACCTAAGGAGATGAGAGGATTAAAAAAAAAAACCCACTGGCTCTGTAGATCTCCCATTGCTAAATTCACTTTTTTAAAAACAAAGTGCCCAACTTTATTGTGCAGGATTCTTCTGTCTGGTACAGCACCAAAAGAATAACTAAAATACATTTCCAGGACAGGATGGAGGGCAAATCACCTAGTACTCAACATTTGTACTAACATTTGCCAAACACAAGTTTTTAGTTCTTTCAAAAGGGTCTTTCCTAACCATTGAAGATATTTCATCACAGAAATCATCTGTGACCAATATGAAGACAGCCTAATTTTGCCTGAAGAGTTTATATTCATTTTACCCTGATGAGAAGTGATAGTGTAATAGAATCTTGCAAAATTAACCAGCTTAGGCACAGAATCTTCCCACTCATCCCATGATAGTAATGAAACAATGGAATATTTTAACTTATCTCTGAAAAACATTTAAAAAATACTTGCTCCTTGTGATTGAGTGAGCAGAATTTTGCAAAGCAGCAGTAAGATACATGAAGAATGACTTTAAGTCAAAATAAACTTAGTGTACTTCATAACCAAAGTGAGGAGCCTCACTGGCTTGTACAGCTTCTGCCTTTGGATTCAAGCCACGGTAATGTTCAGGATGCGGATGGAAGTTAAGGTATCTTTCAGTAGTACAGTAATAGTGTAAGAATTGCTTGTATTTATGGATTTCCTTTGGTTACAAATGGTCCCTTCTCATTGTTTTCTAACAGGAGGTACAAACACCAGATAACTGGCACCATAAGCTTTGTTCTGCTGTTGCACTGTCATTGCTGACTTCCCAACTGGGCAGTTCAATGAGGTGGAAGATATTAACTAAACTGGCAGCCCTAATTAAGTGGGTGGAGGTGAGGACATCTGCTCTTCATATCTTGAGTTTGCCAACACATTTTAGGCATGTCCAGCTTTCTGTTGTTCCAAAAGCCCCTACAAATATATCAAGTGTAGGTCAAACAAGTTGGAACCTCCTGCTTGGTTTGGAAATTTTTGGCAAGCTTTTTTCCTTCTGCATCTAGCTAATAATTTTTCTGGTTTTCACAACATGGGTAAAGTGTCTCCAGATTTCATGTGCTATTCTAACAGATGTTTTGTGATTATATACAGTATGTATAACCACTCTTTCATTCCATTAATTCAATTGGCATAATGTTTGACACAATTATCCATGGCTGTGAAACACTAGGGTCAAAGTATGTTCAGTGTTGATACTGTGACTCCTGCCGCAGACTGACTGCTATATATCATTTTAAAAAAATCTTCATGTGTACATGTTTCCTGTTTGTTTATTTTAGAATACCTTAGCATAGTAGAACTGACAGCCTTGAATGTTGCCTAATGTGCAGTAACTGACATATAAACTACTGCTTCACCACTGGACTTCATAGCTGCAAACATGACCACCCTTAAACTTTTTTTCATCATACAGTGCTCTTATGCACCATTTATGTCTACATAAAAGTGGGTTGGCCTTCTGTGAAAATAATTTGGGAAAAAATCATAGACACAAGAGTCAACTGCATCCCTGACTTTGTGATTGGTTGACTGGGAACCCCCTTCTCATCAATGTATGCATTAGTCCTGCACTGTTTTATTCCAGCCTACTAGAGTTCAGTTATTCATTGTGTGCATGTTTTCCATGCCCTCTGCTGAATACAGGGTCACTAGTAATCTCAGAACAATGGCTCAAATTTGTTCAAAGGACTCTGGTATTACATGTATCTATTTCACATCTGTTTTTCACTCTGCATGTGAAGGGAGAAAGATAAACAGGGAGAAAACTGAGCTGATCTTCCAGGTTTTACCTGCTTTTATTTCTTCCTCTTTGCTCTCATCTTCACATAGTGAATACACAGTGATCATGCTGACAGCGCGCTGTGTTTTTCAACGACATTTAATGTTAAATTGTTTTAATCAGTATAACACATAATAGATATTAGAGAGTAATAGAATCATATGCATGTTGCTGGTATGTTGGTGGGTTGGAGGAACAACACAGAAGAAGCTATGAGGGCTATGTCTGCACCAATGAATGAGGGAATGCAGTCAATAGTTGTGAATGAGGTTTGCCACTGTAGCCAAGAAGGCACCTTCCCAGCTGCATCTGGCAAGGTGAGACAATTTTTCTTTCAGAGGCAGACATTGCTGCTATAATCCATGCCTTTGTCATCTCAAATCACCTTGGCCCTATTCCCTACCTGGCCCAGCTTTTGCTACTACAACAAGCAGCATAGATGAAGAATGCTTGCTCCTTCTGTCTCAGTCATGTCTAGATGTGAGTCCAAACCACACAAACATCAGTGTGTCTGAATTATCCAGCATCTCAGCAGGACTGGTAAAACACCCCCACTGACTCCTTACATAATTACCCACAGGTCACTTTTTGGATCACCTCAACCTCTCTCTGATCAAGCCTCAACATACTTTTATAACTCAGTGGAATCTGTCAAGTTACATGTGTATAATTTTTGCATAATGGGACTGAGTCTTCTCTTTCATGGTTATGAAACAGGAGTAACTTCACAGAAATCAATGCAGCTACATCAGTGTAAGACGAGTAAGAGAGGGTTTTCTGTGATTTTTAATCAAACAAATGTCCACTGGGCCTTTTGTTAACAATCTCCCAGTTCTAAATCAGGATGAATCTGGACACCTACAGATTCAGTAATCATCTTTACCTTTCAGCCTTTGTACTCCCATCATATTTAATATAAAATTATGACTAACCAGGACTTCAGAATACAGCTCCACCTTCTCTCTTCCATTCCCCCTGCCACCGCTTCCCCACTCCTCTGCATAATGTTTCACCAGGTGGTGACTAGTGATGGGTGAAACTTTAGGTCTGTTGAGGAAAATTTCATGGCAAACTGAAAAAAAGTTTAACTGTGTGAGGGCTCGTTGTAGGAAACAAGGTTGGCGAAGAGCATCATAAATTGGAGCATGAAGTATGGTTTACTATGTATTGCAACAGGGAACAAAAAAAAAGCGGTTTTTACCAATCACACGAACAAAAACTTTATGAAGCTCATCCCTCTACTCTCAAGAACAGCAGTGGCATTAGAATAGGTCTGTTGATCCAATTTTCCAAGAACAATGCTGAAATATACAGTGATAAAATAACTGAGGCCCAGATCTTCAAAAAAATTTAAGGATGGCAAAGAATACATTAACCACCAAGGAAAAGCGATTTATTGATGCTCCATAATAAATTCCTGTGCAATATCCCAGAGTTAACAATGGGCTAATGGTTCAGCTACCCTTAAAGGCTTATAGGATTTGATAAGCAATATCAAGGAAATAATCTGAATATACAAAATAGAAAAGAAGGAAGTGATGTTCTGTTAATGCATCTCTTTTACTATGGCAAGGTTAGGGGGTGTTTTTAATGGAAAAGATAAATGTAAAGTGCAGTATTCTTAAGTACCTTCCTAGATCATTGTATTAGACTGTACACTTTTTACCTGAGCACAGGCTAAACAAATTTTTAAAGCAGCAATAAATGTTATTTACTCTTCCTGATATACAAAATCTGCCTCGCAATAGGAAAATCTGCCTTGCAATAGGAACTGAATTTTACATTTACTAGTAATACTGTATGCAACCTCACTGAAAATCTTTATATAATTTCTATCGTGTCTTTAAAATTTGCACAACCGTAAATCTCAATAAAATCTCTTAAATAGTTGACATCCATCCGACTAAAATGGTTCTGAAAATACTTTTATCTATATTCTGAAGGTTGAGGAAACACTAGCTTGGCTAGTTAGCTCTACAAGTTCTATCTGATTTTTTTTCCATAATGGGGATGGTTTCCCCGTTCTGTAGCCCAGATTTTCTTATTTTTATTACTTATACATTACCGCAGGAGTGCATTACACTCCACAGACAAATAGAAGACAGGCTGCCCAGTTGTCTTCTTGCTTATTTTAATTATATACCAGTGCAACTTTAGTGACAAACTAAATGACTCCTGATTCATACATGTTTAAATGAGAGGAGAATTAGACTCAGACTAAGGCCCAGGTTGTGCAAGAAGACACGTGCCTATGTAGAGATCTTGTTAACCTGCATGGAGTTGATTGCAGAATCAAGACTGAAGTGCCAAATCTTGAAAGGTGCTGACCACACACCTTAAAGGGTGCTCAACAGCCTTAATTCCAGCATGAGTCAATGGGAGCTGGAAGTACTTGATACACTGGTCCCTTAATAAATGACCCTAAGAAAGTTAATTCTGTGTTGACTGTCATATTGTACCTTGTTTATTATGTTGACCCTCTCACTGTGTGTCACATATTTAATGAAATACAATGAAGCCTGCATGAAGAAGATCCTCCAGTAAAAAATATCTGTCATAAGTGACCAGTTGTAAAGTATCTTCTGGATTTTCAGTAAATTTTGTTCAGCCTGTAGTAAACAACCAATTTTTGCTGGTCTCTTGGGTGGTCACGTAAACCAGATTTAATCTTTTTTTTTTTTTTTTAAGTAAACATAGATTTAACACCCCCCTCCGCCCAGTATTAGTTTAACCAACATGTACCCTAAGAGATTTTCTAAGAAATACTTTAAAAAGTTATTCATAGAATATGATGCAACCTCCAGCACAGGAAGACTTTTTGTTATGTTTGCGTGTAGGATCTTTTTTTTTCTTTTTTTTTGCAAAAGTTGAATGTCCCCCAAATTGTACAGGTTAGAGTGCTGCAAAATTTGGTTGAGACTTTTTTCAACATAGTCCTCCAAGTCAAAGATTTTCTGGCAAATTGTGACAGAGTACATTAAGATATAAAATAATTAAGAGAAATAGAAAAATCAAATTATAGATTTGTTTATACAACATATACATCATCTCTTTATATTCATTTTCAGGCAGCTGCAGTATGACCACTTTGAAAATTATTACAAATGATTTATATGCCAACAAAAAAGTCCTGAGTTTATAAAAAAAAGTGCTCCACAATTGAGACATGAAATGCCATTTAGGCATGGTGCACCATGCTTGCACCTTGCTTTCACAGCAGATTAGATGGATGGACCTAGGTTCCTGCGACAGTGGCAAGTATTACATAAGACTCCCCAGAGGACATGAGAATGACTTTGAACATTTTATTAGATTTTTATTAGACTGTGATACCGGTTTGCAGTAGCCAGGTTATCCAGTTGCTCACAAATTATGGTAATGTGAAATACTGTACTGAATGCTCTGGACTGCCCTTAGTTTCCCCTGGAGTATACAACTCTAAATTAAAGGTTGTTAACTCCTTGGCACTTGGGAGGACAGACTGTCCCAGTGTGAAGCCCGTTGCCTGCACTGTATTCATTTTGCCATGAAACAAAAGAGATGAGCATGTGACATGATGTATTTTACAAGGTGCTTAACAAGAACATGATTGGGAAAAACTGAAATCCATGAAATCAATGCCATAACCTTATATGTTTGTTCTCAGTGGCTGCTGGAGTGCAACAAGATCAATGTTAGGACAACATTATTCACTTTAAATATCAATGACCGGACACAAATAGAGTAAAGTAAAAGGATTGAATCTGCCAATGATACAAAAATGGGAGAAGGCACGGGAGGAGAAAATACAAAAGAGAAAAGTGATATGATTTAAAAATTACTTGAACTGGCAGATGAGTAGATAAGTGGCGCATGCAGTTCAATATGAAGAAATGTAAGGTAAAGATATAAGTTGGGAGAAGTAAATCTCATTCTCATGCTCTCACTCATCTTGCACAACAAACTACTGAGCATTTCACTAGTAAAATATAGGGTGTTAATCTTGTTGAAAATATGAGGAGAAAGCAAAGGGCAAACACTGGTAGAACAGAAAAGATTTGTCAAAGGTAGGATAACTGAATATGTAGTTAATAGGATGAGCTGTGGGTAGCAAGGAAGAAAGAATTGGATATAGAGTGGGCCTGAATGGAAAAGCCTATAGAAGAGATAGTGTACTCAAGACCCCATTTTCTCAAACTATTTGGCCAGCTCTGTATAACAGCCATGTAAAAAGAAGAAAAAAAAAGGTCGGGTGGGGTGGGGTGGGGTGTGTGTGTGTGTGTGTGTGTGGTTTAGAACTTTCATAGCACTACATTTGTTTTTGTCCATGCTTCTGTTGAAGAAATACATAAGAGATCCATACTAGTCCTTTCAAACATGTACAGTATTTGCCACATTTTTTTCAATTTGTACTTCTTATTTAAACGATTTTTTGATGGCACACTAAGGGTAAAGAATAATTTAATTGTGGAAATTTATTTTCTTTTTAATTAACAAAGTTATATGATTTGTTACGTTAGCACCTCGCATAATACAAGATTGTGCAATACAGTAGATTTACTTTAATAATAATGCTATTTTTATTGTATTGGGTCTCCAGAATATAATTTTTCAGCAATGGACAGCAGCTATAAGATCTTAAAGTGTGAATTTTTCATTTCATTAAAATATTGGTAGGGTTTTTACTGCCATAGTTTAGCATAGTTACACTACTCTACACAAAAGATTCAGGATCCAGGCTGGAGGGGGTTAAATTGTATAAAGTTGCTTGTCCCTATCAACAAAACAAAAGCCCAGGAGATCTAACAATGTAATCTTCAGGCTCCTTGCATGGCCTTTATATTGCTGCCAGCTGCAAGTATGGAGAATGAGGCACAGTTACATTGTGTCTTGAATTTGGAAGTGTAAACAAAAATATATTTTATTCATCTGCTATAAGTCCTTAAATGTCCATTTTCTGCTTTCTAATGACTGTAAGATAGTCAATAAGAACAAAAAACAAGAAATAATCAGTGTCTTATTTCAAAGATTTTTTCAAGCTTTGTTTTGAGGAAATGCCTTCAACATAAAGAGAAATATCAGTTTTAGAAGAGAGAAAATCAGACACTGTGAAAGTGTAATTTTAGAATCAATTTAATATTTTAGTACTGAATGATATCATTCTGCACGCCCTGTGCAGAGCTGTCATTAGGCACCAGCCTTTCACATACTGTAGTAAGATACAGGTTGGCGCACAAGAAAAGATAAATATGTTTAAATGGATTTCATTCTAGCTATGGCCCAAAATGAAGCCCCCATACCCAATATCAGGGAGACTTGAATGAGGAAGCATTAGAAATATGACAATCTATGTTATTTTATTAGATGAAGGATTTTTCTTTAAATTATGTGTGTGTGACACATATTTTAACTTTATCCATTTTTGCCAACTTGTGGGAATTCTGTGGGTCAAAGCCTGCAGTCCTTATTGAAGCAATACTCTGATGGACTTCAGTGGTACTTTTGCCTGATGCAGGATGTAGCCTCATGTTTAATCATTTGGGCTGGGGTTTTCAAAGAAGGCTAAGGAACTAAGTGTCCTACTGAAATGGAGTTGAGTGCCTAACTCCCTTAGGCTCCTCTGAAGTTCCCAGCCATTGTATACCTTATTTTAATTTGTCAGAATTGCTAAATTGATTATTTTAAGGACTAGGAACTCAGTTTAAAGCCTATTCAATTCAATGAGAATCTTTCCTTTGACTTCAATATGCTTTGAATCAGCTTTTTTCACAATAAAGATTTTTTGATTGCATCCATAAATGAATAATAAAATAAACGAATAACAATTTCCTGATCTAACATGAATGAATTGACACTAGTTCAGTTTATTCCTTGCACAGAGAGAAGTGATAGTACTGAATACTCCTTACAGGCAGGAAAGGTTCTTGCTCTGTGGGGCAAGTCTAACATGCAGTCCAGTTGCTCAATACTAAGCAAAAGAATTAGGCTGTGTGCACTTTGTTCAGCTCAGTATTTCTTATATTAGTTGCACTCATGGGTGGTCCCAGGCTCAGGCTGGGCCTGGTGCTGGGGCCCAAAGGCCCGCCCTCCTGATGCTCTAGGGCTGGGGGGAACTGGGGCCGTGCTGCCCATCTGGTGCTTTGGGGCTGAGGGTGGAGGGAGCCAGTCATAAATATAAAGGGAAGGGTAAATACCTTTAAATCCCTCCTGGACAGAGGAAAAACCCTTTCACCTGTAAAGGGTTAAGAAGCTAAGACAACCTTGTTGGCACCTGACCAAGATGACCAATGAGGAAACAAGATACTTTCAAAGTTGGAGGGGGGGGGGTGGAAAACAAAGGGTTCTCTCTGCTGGGTGATGCTTTTGCCGGGACCAGAGCAGGAATGCAGGTCAGAACTCCTGTAAAGAGTTAGTAAGCAATCTAGTTAGATATGTGTTAGATTCTGTTTTGTTTAAATGGCTGATAAAATAAGTTGTGCTGAATGGAATATATATCCCTGGTTTTGTGTCTTTTTGTAACTTAAGGTTTTGCCTAGAGGGATTCTCTATGTTTTGAATCTGATTACCCTGTAAGGTATTTACCATCCTGATTTTACAGAGGTGATTCTTTTACTTTTTCTTTAATTAAAATTCTTCTTTTAAGAACCTGATTGCTTTTTCATTGTTCTTAAGATCCAAGGGTTTGGGTCTGTGTTCACCTATGCAAATTGGTGAGGATTTTTATCAAGCCTTCCCCAGGAGAGGGGGAGTAGGGCTTGGGGGGATTTTGGGAGGAAAGACATTTCCAAGTGGGGTCTTTCCCTGTTATATTTGTTAGACGCTTGGTGGTGGCAGCAATAAAGGCCAGGGACAAAAGGTAAAATAGTTTGTACCTTGGGAAAGTTTTAACCTAAGCTGGTAAAAATAAGCGTAGGGGTTTTTTCCTGCAGGTCCCCACATCTGTACCCTAGAGTTCAGAGTGGGGAAGGAACCTTGACAGAGCCACTAGCCTGGGGCGGGGCCAGCAGCCACAGTGGAGGGCTTTGGGCTTCAGCAGGGGGAAGGGAATGGAAGGGGTGGAGCCTCGGGTGAAAGTGGCAGGTCAGGGAGCTTGCCTCCCCCAGCCACCAGTTGACATGCCACCCATAGTTGCACTGTACCTGTTTCACCTACAGTAACTCTTCAAAGTATAAAGCCAACAGCAACTGTGTCCAGACAGATCAGTGTCCTGTTCAAAGGAGTCCACATGAATCATGTATTAGTCCAGTGAAAACACTTTGTAGACAAATATGCTGGCTCCATCAGCAGGCAAGGGGATGCAAATACTTCACTCAGTGTATATGAGCCCTGACAGGACACGTGTGATGTATGTGATCGGGAAACTACCAGTCCCAGAAAAAGCAGACAGTTATGAGCAAAAGACTTACAATATTTTGTTCTTTTCAATAAAATGAAAATTGAACTTTCCTGTATTGTTGGAGCCAGGCTAAACACTATGAACAGCAAATTAGCAGCAAAAAGATGTAAATGATTTACAAGGTACTCTTAAAACATTTAACGGGAAACTATGAGATTTTTTGGTATAGTGCCTACATTACGGATTTAAAAGAGCAGTTCTCTTCAACCTTCTTTTGTGCATAATAGTAGCAATATTAATGCTAATATATCTGCTGTACAAGATTGTTCTTTGGATCTAAACAGCGTTTGCCTAGGTGAGGGATGTTACAGAGGCATTAGAAATAGTTAGATTCAGTAGATTCTGAAAACAGATTATGGTAATCTTATGTAAGTTAGCTTCCTAGAAGATGATGATAGTTTATTGTAAATGAAAGTAACATAATGAGAGTGTGCAATAGTAAAATGATATTTGGTGAACTAACATTGGCAGTTACAGTATATGGAATTAATTTCATTGAGAAAATTGAATAGTAATTTACTAACAGGGAAAATGTATAGTTTGCTAAATATCATGGAATAGATTCACAGATGTAGTAGAGTTATTTCCATCAATAACAATGATTCCAAATTAAGTTAATTTATGAGAGAACATTAAAATATTATAAAGATAATAAGCACTAGTGTTAAGAATGACGTTATAAGACATAATTAACATAGGAGTTTTCTCAATCTGGCATAGGCTGATGACTTTAGGAAAAATAACAATGATAAACTATATTACAATGTTTTCAGTATTACAATACACTGGTGGGACTGCATCAGATGTATATTTATCACCATTAAGGCATGATGTTGACTTGCTTTGCCTCTTGTGTCTCCTCTCACATGCATATACAGCAAGAAAATAATATTGTCACAGTAAATGATGCAATAGTGTGACCCTATGAAGCACCACTCGTTTAGCCGAAGTTCTCGTCTGGGGGTTTTAGTAAACTTATTAATTAGTCCATTGTAAGAAAATCTTACAGTTTTGTCCTTAACTGTAAGCTGAATAACAGAGCTAGTAATTCAGTCCCAGAAAGGTAATATTTTTGAATTAAGCCCCTCTGTTTACCAGGAAGATCTGTCCTGCGCAACTTTTAATTAAGCAACATTTTATTTTTCCCATTTCACTTTTGCAGGAAACTAAAACGCTTAGGTTTGGATCCAGAGTCCATCCCTGATCTTAGGTTATGACTAACACTCCAAAGAGCCTACCTGAAAAAGAAAAATCCCTCCACTTTTATTGTGAATAGATGCTAAAAGCTTCAAAGAATTCCCTAAAAAATATTAGGTGCAATTCAAAACTACTTTTAAACCAGCAAGTGTAATTTAAAAGTCTACCTGACTAGTTAAAAGCTATATAGGGAAAATTACTTGAACATGTGTTCTATGAACTTCTGTCTGTGGGGGAGATGTTGCACTGGTAAAAGACTATGTTTAAAAAAAATAAGAAGCAGCAAATTCCATATCTAATGCACTGTATTCTACAATTCATGATCACACTGAGCAGCAAAAGAGTCAAATACATTTAGAGAATTGCAGTTTACAATAAAAAGAAACACAACTATGCTATCTAAGCATTTTGGAAGTTTATTTATATTGAAAGGCATCCTTAGGCTAAACTGTTAATGAGGATAATGGATATGAACCACCCAAGGCATGTAGAGGAGTCATTAATGAATTACTTGGCAAAACAAAAAGTCAGAAGCTCTACTCAGCTAGAAACTGGATTTGAGTAATGTGCTTTTAGAGTATCAGCAACACTAAGGAGGGGTCGTGGCATGTTAAAAAACCTGGAAAAAAGCATGATAAAACAGTACATTATCATGCACCTGCTTCCAGCTTTGTTTAAGGGCCTTTCAGATTTTACCATGTACAATGCTTACACAATATATTGTGCATATTGTATTTAAATACGGATTTTAATCTTCAATATGTCTTTATTTTCTTACATTTTTAAGCCTTAGTATATTTTTGTATTCCCAATATCTTTTGTTTTATATCAAAGGAAATTTTAACAGTTATAATTTGACTTATTAATAACTAAAAAACTTGTTACTGTCTGTTACTCCAATGGGCAATTCACCTTTTTAAGAAACCACTTTAAAATATTCATAATGTTTCCAGTACAATGTTGTTTAAACTGTAGTTAAAGGACACCTCTACTAAACTTTTACCTTTAGCTCATACAAGACAGGTTTTGCTGTACCCAGATCTTAATTGCAAAGTAATTTTATATATTGTGTGGAAAAAAGTAAGTCCGTCAGGTACAGGAGAGTAACTTTAGAATTTTAGGCCTGCCACTAACATGTAGGGTCTCTGTGTGGCTACAATAACTGCCATTATGTGTAAAGAACATTCTGAATGTCATTGAGAAAACACTTAATAACATGGAGCCATGCCAGCAGCAAGAAACCCACTCATTCACTTTTGATAGTACTTAATCCATCACAATTTACCGTAGATTTAGCCACCCAGTTATTCCTGCTTTGAATTCATTTTGTAACTACAATACTAAGGGACAGGTGGTTCATTGCCTATTGTGCTCTCTCTGCATTGCTCATGTAGCACAAAGGAAGTAGAAATGTCCCCTATATTCCTGGCTAGGGAAGGGAGGTTGGGAGGATTTGAGAGAGATGGTTGGGGACAGAGAGAGCTGGGAAAGGGGAACCTGTCCCCGACCACCATCTAGACCTATCCACAACCTGACGTTACAGTTAAAAATATCTGTTTTATTGATAAATTGGACACAACACAATGCAGTGCTTTTCCAAAGTTTATTAAAGCTAGGTCAAGTCTCATTTGCATTCCCAAGGATTGAATGGTTGATATGGCAATATTTCATGGGCAAGAATTCTCAGCAAAATTTCCTAATTAATCTCATCAACAGTTCTTCTTTGCTGAATATTTTTGGGATGAAATTTGGGGATACACGGAAGGAGTATAGCACACACACTCACTGAACGTAATCATAGTGAAAATGATGGGACCAAATGTTCAGTACTTACAGAGCAAAAGTTTCCTAAATGGAAGTTCTGTATTTTAAGTGCCCTATCACTTACTCATGGGGTTCCTAATCCAGTTTGTTCCTTCTGCCTCAGTGACTACCAAAGAAGTACTGTGCTTTGGGCCACTGTGTGTGTTGGAAAGGAGTACAAAAAGGGAAAGTAAATAAACAAGGCATAGTAATTAATATTAATACTGAATGTGCAATTAATGTTAATGACAAAACACCATCTAAACAATAAATCCTGGGAATATAACAAAATGGGAGGACCTGTAGAATTTGAGGAATTTGTAACAAATGCAGGAACTGCCTTGAGCCAAATATTGAATACTGGTTTCGCATGTCCTAGGAAACGCATGTCTTACCTTAAATGATGTGCTTTGGTAATATAGATAAGAGTGGGGCTTGATTTGTTTTTTGCTCAATGGGTAAAACCTTAGGTTAAAAATTAATAGTATAAAAATTACAATGAGCAGCAAGTTACTTTCCAAATTTAGCTGGTGATTTAATTATTGTCCAGCAAAACAGTTTAAAATCCTTTAAAATACAATCTGACTTATAGTTGCTCAGGAGTACACAATAGTAGCAACTGCTACTGGTCACTGATTGTACTTGTTTTGTTGGTAAATTAACTAGCTAGTTTTGTATCTCTTTCCTAATTAGCTACTTATTTTATTTAAAAATAAACCAACAAAAAAAATCTAGCCCAATAGCAATTCCCAACCATAGAAGAATACCAAGTGGAATTTAAGTAGCCAACAACCCAATGTATGAGCACAGATTACACCAAATCTTCTTCCAAGGGACAGTCAACAGTAGAGGCACTGCCAAAGGCTGGTCTCTTTATCAATGCAATTGCCCAGTCAGTAATGAGGAGCTGGTCTTTAAATCAAAGGTAGTGCACAAGGACCAAAAGGCATAAACTGTGTTGGCTAACAAGCCAGTTAGATCTTCTTTTACAGTTTTGCTGATGCTACTTTTTGGATATAATAATAATTAAAAAACCATGGCCATCAGCAGGAAGACTTCTAGAAGATACGCAAGCACAGAAACCCACTTAGTGGTTGCAGATGGCATTACAGTTAGGGGGCTTCAAGTTCAATTCTCCAGCTTTTTCCCCCATTTTGTGGGAATTAGTGCTTCTCAACCAACCTAGCTCTACATTTTAAAAAGTACTGAAAAACAATGCCTCAAAATAACCCTATGTTGTATGCCAACAAACTGTACAAAAATATGTCATGCCCAATTTTGATAAAATTTTAATGAATGCAAAAATTATCATAAGAAATTTTCAAGGCACCCAAATTCACATAGCCAGGTTATTCCTATGCAGGGAATTATCTCATATTTTTTCCATCATGAGATGGGGACCGCAGACCTTAAAGTCTGTAGAGATTCACTTAGAACTAGAGCCACAAATGTTTGGGTTCCTCCTCCTGGTGTAACAAAGTTCTCTCTCTCTCTTTCGCACACACACACACACAAACACACGACTAGAACCTTATCCTTCAGCTCTCCAAGATACAGCAGCCTCCCTCATCTGAGCACAAGGAGACCTCCTTTAGCTGATAGCTAAAGGGGCAGCCACTACCAGGCAATCCCCCCCACCCGCTCATACACACACAGAAATAGTTCCTTAAGGCCCTTAAAAAGCATAGTTCTTGCCCTAGGTGACAGACTTGCTCAGTAATAACTTGCACTATTTGTGAAATGCAGACGGCTCCAGCATCTTGTGCTGGTCTCAGAACCCATTTTCTCCTTCAATGGTAACCATTCTGCAAATGTTTCCAAACAATTTCACCTGAAGTACCTCTGGATAGACCTTCTTTTTAACCCCTATGGTACCTTATCAGTAGATGAAATAGGAAGGTATCAGATGTGTATGCTTCATAACCTGTACTGCATGAGGATTATACAATCAGCTAACTTAATCATGTTTCCAGAATCTTTTTTCTTTTTTTTAAAGCAAATAAACTCTGTAAGTAATCCCCTTTTTTGTGCAACAGAATGAAACTCTCTTTGCAGTAGTAACTTTTACAGTATGTCAAATAGTTTCTTTTTTCCTTATATAATTATTTTTGCAGAAAGCTGTTCTTGTAATCAGTTCTTTGAATTCTGGCAAACAAACTTCTAGGCTATTTTTGAAAAAAATGGGCTTTGGTCTTTTTTCACCATAAACATTCATATCTTTCTTGTATAAGTCAAGACTCAAAAGATGATGTCTCTCTCTTAGCCCTCATAACATATATTTCTGCTTGCACTTTTTCTTTTTTTTTTTTTTTTGGACACTGTACCAGTTCAGAGCAAAATATCTGCTATTGGGAAATGAGAGGTTTTGACAAAGAACATGCCCAGTTTCTTCATGAAATTGTAGGAGATGACATATCACTGACAACATATCAGTGTACGACTCTATACATGCATAAAACAACTGTATGACAAAGTCATAACATACAACAGTTGATGGTCAAAAAACAGTGATGGGGCCATTACTGTAAACATTAGTTAGCCTTTCTGATCAAAGAACTTGACCTGGAAACACTTAGAACAATTGTTTGTTTGAAGAAAAGAATATTAAGAAAAATGCAACTTCCACTCAAAGAATAACAAAAA
This sequence comes from Caretta caretta, assembly GCF_965140235.1. Classification (NCBI taxonomy): domain Eukaryota; kingdom Metazoa; phylum Chordata; order Testudines; family Cheloniidae; genus Caretta; species Caretta caretta. The sequence continues at coordinate 101,930,551 of NC_134212.1, forward strand.
TATGTTCCCCAAACTAGTGCCACTCACTGATTTTATTGCAAAATAGCTCAATTATAAAATGCATTGTGTGATAAAGTTCTGTGAAGAATGGGGCTGCCTGCAAAAGCTGACCCACTACTTACAATAATATCAAATTATAAATGAATTAATTTGCTTGCTGACCAAGTAGTTTGCCATATTAAATTGCAAGTTTGCAATACATGTATTCTATTATCCCAGATTGCACTCTTGACACTTTACATTATGAACATTTAGCATTCATTCTTTCATATTTTGAACACTGACTACAATGGAGCTGTCAGCACAAAGGAATTTTTTATTTTTTCAGATATAAAAAGCAAGGCTCTTGTAGAACCATCAAAAACTATATGGACTGAAATTAAGACAAAAAATATCTCAATGGGTTAGATGTTATGAACAAAGGCAGGCTTGATTAAGAAAAAAAAGCACAATAAGCAGTATAATTACTTGGCTTCTACTGTAAGGAAAATCAAATTGTTCTGCTCACTGCAATCAAGGAAGTGAACATCTATTTAATGGCTGCGCCTTACTTGTACTGCTTTTGTCGCCTTGATCAAATGATGGCATTAACTTGGTGAACATGCAAAGATGACTAAAAATGGCACGCAGCAGGAGTAGTCTAGTCAATATTCAGGGGATAGTCTTGTTAGTCTGTATCCACAAAAATAAGGAGTCCAGTGGCACCTTAAAAACTCACAGATTTATTTGGGAATAAGCTTTCGTGGTAAAAAGCCACTTCTTCAGATGCATGCAATAACAATTACAGATGCAGGCACTATATACTGACACATGAAGAGACACCTCCTCATCAATTATTGGGAGTGGACTACATCCACCCTGATCAAATTGGCCCTGTCAACACTGGTTCTCCACTTGTGAGGTAACTCCCTTCTCTTCATGTGTCATATAATGCCTGCATCTGTAATTTTCACTCCATGCATCTGAAGAAGTGGTTTTTTACCCATGAAAGCTTATGCCCAAATAAATTTGTTAGTCTTTAAGGTGCCACCGGACTCCTTGTTTTTTTTCTAGTCAATATTGCATACTTTGGGTAAAATAACACCTGCACTTTTCGATCTCCATGAACTGTGTAATCTGACTTCAAACATTAGCAGTGAAAGCAAACCATTGCTAGATAATAAAATCCATGTTTTACTTTGTTCTATACAAGCATGTGTCTGGACACTCTAATCAAAGTAAGCCATATCACCAAAGACCAGGATGAACTTGGCAGCTCATTCAGCCTTTTGAGGCAAAAAAGAACAAACATATAAATGATCTGCATGCAAGTAAATTTAATAAACATTACAGGAAGGAAAGGACTTGGCTGAATCACTAAACAGTGAAATAAAGTTGTTTTAGTAGATGAGTGTACTTTAAGAGCTTACAGAAATGAACCTATTAGTGATCGTATCCCAAAAAGTTAGAGAATGCTTTTCAAAATCCACCTTGTACCAATTAATGTTATATATGACAGTGGACACTGTAAAAAACACAATACAAGAAACAAGTGTCTGGCTGAAATAATAAAGACATTTCATCCAGATAACCACTCTGGTCATTCTTTTATAGATTCCGATATGAAAGTTAATTGAGTCTGTATGCCATTTTTTACATTATTATGACACACTCTTGTTGTAACATTACTACCTGGATAATTTGATTTATTCTTTTTTTAATTAATATTCACTGCTATTTTTTAAACCTGCTACATAGTTTTTCTGATGTTATCTGTGTTCTTTACCTGTTCTTATTTTACCAGTTCAGTCATGATATGTAGAAAAAGACACTGTTTGATTTCATTTCCTTCACAAGGACTATCATATCAGGTCTATCCGCAGTAGGTTTCCAAAATGCTACTGATATAATTATACAGGTAGGAAAATAAAAAAAGCATATAACAAACAAGAGAAAATATACTATAGGGAACAACTGAACTTGACACTGTAACTGTATACCACAGATTCCCACACATAGACAGGTGATGAGGTAAGTTTCTAAGGAACACGATGATGGCTGTTTAGAGCACTTATATCCAGACGCATTTGTTCATCTTGGCTGAACTGGCCAGCAAAAGGCCTTGCACTATTTAAATCCCACTTATGCACAATCTTGAGTTGTGAATAGGCCCTGTGCCGGCTTTTGCAAAGGGGAAACATCACATCTTCATATTTTATAGGAGGCATTTTTATCACTACATTTAAAAGAATATATAAGCAGATAAATACCTTTGTATGAAAGACCATTTGTCAGAGAGTTGATGCAAGAAAGCATTAATGGTGGGCTAGAGCACGGTCTCAGTAACTAAAATTGGTAAGCCTAGAGAATAAATAATGGATTTGGATCCTTAATAAAGGTCGTGGACTCTCTAATTTCCTCTTGCCACATCTCTGATTCCAATGTAAGGACCTGATCCTGAAAGCTACTCCATATGGAAAGACTCCTGTACCTGTGTGGAGCTCCCTGAAGTCAATGTGGCTCCATAGAGATGCAGTGGAGCAGACTGCAAGTTCTCAACCTGAATCTCTAAACATGCCAGGGCAGTGGTGGGCAACCTGCGGCCTGCATGCAGCTCGTCAGGGTAATCTCCTGGCGGGCCTCCAGACATTTTGTTTACATTTGCACGGCCCCCCCCACAGTTCCCCGTGGCTGTGTTTCACCGTTCCCGGCCAATGGGAGCTGCGGAAACTGGTGTGGGCCGCAGGGACGTGCTGGCCACTGCTTCCCACAGCTCCCATTGGCTGGGAATGGTGAACCGCAGCTGCTGGGAGCTGCGGGTGGCCGCGCAAATGTAAACAAAATGTCTGGCGGCCCTCAGGGGATTACCCTGATGGGCCATGTGCGGCCTGCAGGTTGCCCACCACTGTGCCAGGGTGTGTAGAGAAGTTTCTCAATGCCCCTAACATAACAGAGCCAAAATGGGGAAACTAAAACACTAGTTTTACTTCAGCCATTTAACAGACCTCATAACCCTCAGGACATTGTCTTAACCAAAGGCTTGAACTCTGAATGAATTGTAACTCACAACCTTGAAACCCAGGAGAGTGGAATGCTTGCCAAAAAGATCCTGAAGGGGAGAAGAATTGTATAAACTCAATAATTATGAGAAAAGGATATGCACATCCCTAGTTTTGCTAAATTTGGGATTGACTAGAAGAATCAAAGTGGTTGCCTGGAGTGAAAACCTGTATTTGAGGTTTGAGGTTAACTGACAAAAATCAAAGTTAAGATTGAAGCATATGACTTAATAGCAGAAGAGCTTAAACCTACAAGAAACCTTGCAAGAAAAAAATATCAGGTTATTTTTTATGACCAATAAGAAAAGCTGAGAAAATATTTTATATGCAAAATAACTTATCTTTGTGCTCTGAAACAATATGTTACTAGCACAAAAGAAAGATGATATGTTACAAGACAGATAATCCAATCATTTTAGAGTTTATAGCTGCAGAGTCTTCTCCATATGAGAGACAAGAAGATTTTACTTCCTTTCTTTCCACAGTTGAGTAAATCAAGGCATTTATAAGCAGGATGATGATGATATTAAAATTTTGATGCCAGAGTAAAATAGCCTTTTGTGTCCATAAGTAATGAATTAAATCCTGAATTAAACAAAAAAATAAGCAAAATTACTGGAGAAATCTGTTGGTCCCCAAAAATCCAAATCCTTCTTATCTTTAGTCATGTCAATCGTGAATATTTTCGACACTCATTTAGTTTGTGACCAAATAGATTAAGCTAAAGGACTCCACAAAGAGAAAAGAACTGAAAATGCTAAGAAAATAATCAAGGGAATAGCTCCAGCTTAGGATAATGCATCTCCCATTAAATTCTACAATTCTGATATTTATGTCATTGAAAAGGTCCATATCTTGAACAATGGAGCAAGGACATTATTGGGAACTACGAACCTAAAAATAAGCATATCCTCACATTCTATTTCTGTAAGATACCATTATCTTCTCATATTCATATGGTGTTAGGAGGGCAAAAGTGAGAAGATGACAAGAGTTAAATAATAGCACTGCCTTTCTATATTTCCTTTTATCCAAGGATCTCAAGGCATTTACAAATATTAATTAGTTAAATCTTTCTATTCTCCTATAAAGTAGATAAGTATTGATACACCATTTAAAGATGAGAAAACAAAAAGAAAGTTAAATACTTGTCCAAGGTGACATAGGGGGTCAGAAGGAACTCACAAACCAGAAAAAGAACCCAGAACTTTTGATTATTGGTCCTGTGCTCTAACTGTCAGAATTTTAGACCAGATTTAAATTAAATTCTTTAATTGATTGATATAATCTGTCCTCCATGTGAGATCTTGGAATGAGGTATCCCACTACTTCACAAAATAATTCAACACTGGGAAAAAGAAAAGAACAGGAGGACCAAAAAGCAGTAAAAGAGCAAAAGGAAATTGGCTGCTGCTTTTCCAATTTCCCATTAGGGCTCTTCAGACAGTATTGCTTAGGACAACCATTATAGAGAGGTTTGCAACTCTGGAAAGCTTATATTGACCTCTCTGTAAATGTAGAATGGCCCATGAATTAGATGGGTGGGTCACTACTCAGAAGCTCAACAGACTTGGCAAGTTCTTGTGAATGACAGAGAGCTGGGATCAAGAGGACTGATTGAAAATGTATAAAGAAAAGGAGTACTTGTGGCACCTTAGAGACTAACCAATTTATTTGAGCATGAGCTTTCGTGAGTTACAGCTCACTTCATCGGATGCATACCGTGGAAACTGCAGCAGACTTTATATACACACAGAGAATATGAAACAATACCTCCTCCCACCCCACTGTCCTGCTGGTAATAGCTTATCTAAAGTGATCATCAACTTGATGATCACTTTAGATAAGCTATTACCAGCAGGACAGTGGGGTGGAAGGAGGTATTGTTTCATATTCTCTGTGTGTATATAAAGTCTGCTGCAGTTTCCACGGTATGCATCCGATGAAGTGAGCTGTAGCTCACGAAAGCTCATGCTCAAATAAATTGGTTAGTCTCTAAGGTGCCACAAGTACTCCTTTTCTTTTTGCGAATACAGACTAACACGGCAGTTACTCTGAAACCTGAAAATGTATAGTTATTATATATTACTCTTTTTAAAAGCGTATTTTCCAGAGTATTGTAGGCCAGGATTCACAAAGGCTATTGAATGTTTTTTTTTCTTCAGTCACAAACATTTCAACTAAAGGCAATTCAGATTTACAAGCAACTTTCTAGCGGCTAAAATGATTTTTTGGCACACCATTCTGCCACTTAAACACCTCCTTCTCTCCCACGCATAAACACAACTTCCTAATCCATACTGTAACAATCTATTTTGCTTCACGCCCCCATTCTGATGACTGGAATCTGTAATAGCCTCCTTCATTTCAACAAAAAAATCAGATAAATTTGAATGATTTTTGCTTTCCCTACAATGCATTTTCTTTTATGATGCAGTTATTTTCCTAATTATTCATAAAATTTAAATTAAAAGTTGTTCTGTATAAACATTTGGATTTGGGTGAATCTTCCTCCCCCCTTCTCTAACAACTTGTATTTGATTTTGCTTTTTTTAAAAAAAAATCTATTACTTGTTCTTAAAATAAGTTTAAAAACTTATAAACTAGACCTACTTAAAAAAAAAAAACTTCAGCTCCCTGTGTAAGGGACTTTCACTTATCCAAATGAATATGCTCTCTCTTAGTTAACATTTAACTGACTCATAAATTTGAGGAAAAACCCTCTAGAAATCAGAATTTTAATATTTTTATCTGTTTCTGGTTCACTAAATCTTTTGTAAACCCCACCTGTTTACCTCTGTGAGTATCAATGACCATAGAAACTCTAGAGATTTATTTACAGGAAATCCAAGGCTTCAAGATTTTGATCACAAACCCTAGATAAAATCCTTCAGCAAATGAGCTGAGGCCCCGCTATAAAAAGCCTTCACTAGGGAGGTCACTAAATAGATATTGTTGATGTACATCAAAAGCCTGACAACCAATCCTTTTGAGGAGATAACTATGCTTTGGTTTTAAGATCTAGATATTTTCAAGAGAGGACTAAAACATACGTTTATTTCAAGAAGTCATACCTAAGTTTGAAATGTTTGATATATTAGAATTTCATTTCAAATCTGTGGGGATTTGGGACTGTATGATCATTTCCACAGATCCAGAAAGGGCAATAATAATGCACTATAGTGAGGAAATATTGACTCTCTCCCAACCATCAGATGGATTTCTTTTCGAGATGCTTGATTTCTTCTTTATTCTAGATTGTAGAGAAATGGAAATCTCACTTTCAGTTTTTGTAAATTAGGAAAACAAAGATTGAGTGTGAATCTACTAAGATTTTTTAAAAGTTCTCTTGTAAAGATAGACTCACCTGTTTTGTAGGGTCCCCATGTAATGAACTCCATGATTAGAACTCTGTATAAATTAAAACTTCTTAATATAATAATGTTTTATTTGTATTGTGGTAGCCCCAGTCGTGGACCAGGATCCCATTGTGCCAGGCACTGTACAAATACAGAGCAAAAAGACAAGAAAGAGTTTACAGTCTCATTCTGCTATAGAAAGCATTCACACTGTGATGGGACACAGCCAATATACATCTAGTTTTTCAGCTCTTCTACTGCTGTTTCTGACTAGTGTAAATTTTATAGTGAGTCACATCCAGCATACCTTACTTATATAAAATAACTGAAGTCACAATGTAAGGGTGAGCAGAAATCAGTCCATGTGGTCTAACCCAGCTGTACTGATTGCTGGGTAGCAGAGCCCTCACCCAAGCTTTTCAGGTATGCTGCTTCCCTCTATGGCTTCAGCAAAAGCCACCTTCACAATGCCACCTGCCTCAAAGCTACTTCTTCATTACCTGGTTTTCTCAAAGCCACTGACAGCCTCTGACAGTCTTCACACAGGGATCAGAAGCATATAGGACTCTTGCCTCACCAAAACACAAGCACCTCTTCCTCTCACCGTCTGGTTTAAGCCCCAGCTCCAAAATCTAGCAGTGAAACACTGAGTCTTGGGTCAGGGTGACCCCCTCACCGCAGGTATTTCATGCAGTGTGCTTGTTCTTTCATTTCCCAACAGGGATAATAGCATTTTATTATCCCCTAAACTTAAAACCTAACTGAATGTTGACCAAAATGTCCCAAACTGTCACATAACCGATATGCAAATGTGGTCTGGCCCATACAGACATTTCTCCTTGCTCAGCAAAGGATACCAGCAGACAGCAGCATAGATACCTATGGACAGTCTGTCCACCTGGAGTTCCAAAGCAGCACTAGCCTCTCTTCTCCCTGTTTACCAACAAATGTCACTATCCAGCTCCCTACTTTCTAGGGCTTCGGGCCACAGGGCTTGCACAACAAAATCATTTTTCCATAGAAAACAAAGTTATCAGTTATATACAATTTTTTGAAAAAAAAGAAAAGATTGCAAAGCTACCTTCATCATCCGTTGCCACAGCACCATCAAATGTCCTAAAATCTGTGGGAGAATTCTGAGGGACTGCGAAATCTTCCAAATGCCTGAGGCTAGGCAGGTCTAGGAAAGGGGGGGCTGAAGCATGAGTAGAAAGGAAGTTGTGTATTAAGCACATTTATTAATTGCTTTAAAAGATGAGCGAGGAAAATTTTGGTTTTTCATTGAAAAATTGAACACCTGCAAATTGAAAAAAATAAAAAAAAAATTCGCTAAAAAAATATTTGATTCTGAAATGCTTCCTCAGTCCCTAATGGGAGCTGTCATTCAGATGTGTCACACTCCCATTCTTTTCTTAGGCCTGGTTCCCTGGTCAGACTATATTTCTCATGATGGTATCCCTTCTTTTGTGTGGTGGTCAGGAAATGAAGTCCACCTGGGAGCTCAGCTCATAAAGGAGATGGTGTCCCTAGCCTCTGTTTGCTAGAAGCTGGGAATGGGCAACAGGGGATGGATCACTTGATGATTACCTGTTCTGTTCATTCTCTCCGGGACACCTGGCATTGGCCACTATCGGAAGACAGGATACTGGGCTAGATGGACCTTTGGTCTGACCCTGTATGGCTGTTCTTATGTGAACATTAGCCTCAGGCATCCAAACTAGAATTCCCATGAAGCACCACAGCAGAATTTCAGAATCAATGTATTTCAGTTTTCAGGCAAAATATTTCTGTTGTCCACTGAAATATATCAATTTTTTCTTTTTTCATCAAATCACAAACTCTCCTTGGGAAAAAAAATAAATCATTTCCCAACAAGCTCTGCTAATTAATAGTATCAGACATTTGAGTTTAGAATTTTCATTTGTTGAACCCACCAGAGTTCAGTTTTTCAATCTAAAATTAAGTCTCTCTCTCTTCCTTTTTTTTTTTTTTTTTTGAACTCTGACCTATAGTTCATTATGGACCAAACCATAAACACCTTACTTGGCTTGGTGGAGAATTACTCACCTTAGTAGTCTCGCTGATTTTACTCGAGTAAGTAACTGCTCAAGTATTCAAGTAAAAAGTTTAAAATCTGGCCCTGTCTGAGTTGCATACCTTATCACAATGTATCATAGAAGTTCCCTTAGATGCCTGGCATGAAAGGTACTATACAAGTGTAAAATGATTGATTGATTGATTGATTGATTAAAAGCTGTTCTATATGAGAAACCTTCTGAAATCAGAACATAAAGTGACACAGAGGAAAACAATCCACTTTTGACTGATCATTTCTAAACATTATATTAATGACCTTGAAGACTGTCCAGCAGAATGTGTGTGTATGAACCTTTCCAAAGGTAGAAATCTAGGCTGCAAATCTCCTGAGGCACTTGTGGTATCAAATGAAAAGCTTAGAAGTGAAAAAGGTGGATAGGCTTTACAGATCAAGAAATTGATAAAGTGAAATCTATAATTATTTTTATATAACAATCTGAAAGTTTGGAAAGATTTTTGCACTATGCTACTTCAGGTAGAAGAAGTGCATATAAAAACCTTTAGTGGATTAACCCAACAATACTTTTATACAAGCATGACAATTTCTATGCCATAAAGAGGAAGAGGACTGTGAAGATGCTGGGAAAAAATGAAATGAGCATAATGGCAAAACAGAGACTGCTCAGGTCATATTGGGAAAAGGAGGAAGATTCTCCTCCTTTGGAACTCTTTACTTTGTCTTTATGCAAAACTAAAATAAGAGGCAAAGGCACAACCTCACTCCCAAGAGAGTTCCAGAGCTAACACTGACAATTTAGCTAATGGAAGTAATAAAAAATGCCTTTATTTTCGAGGAGTTTTTTTATGTTCCTTGTCATAGATGGATTATTGGAAGTGGCTTTGTGCAAAAGTTACACTTTAAACACTCAGGTCGTCTGGCTATCATATTTTCACTACTCGTGAGTAACGTGGCCACCCCAAACTCATGCTACACTCCACCTTGTACCATACCATATTGTCATTACAGTTGCGTACAAATCTACAAATACAATGCTTTTAAGCATGCAAAATACAATCAACAAAAGTGAAACAGCAGAAAAAACCACAATTGTTAGAGCTGGCCAACAAAACAGGAAAATGATTTTGCAAAACATTTCAGAATTTCAAAGTTCTTTCCACTTTGCATGGTTCAAATCAACCCATTTTACATTTTTTGTGAACATTTTCCTGATTTGTTTTACGAAAGTTTTTATCAGAATCATTTTTAAATGTTGTGACTGAAAATTTTCAGTTATCAAATATCAGGTAATCTGTATATGAAAAAAATTGATAATATCTAAATTTATAGTCCCTTAAATGCCCATTTACATTGCCAGAGTGATGAAAGGGGCCTTTGTAGAAATGAGAATCAGGCCCTCAGTGTCCATGTTTACCTTCAGACTATATTTTCTGTAAATATAGATCTGCTTATAAAGTTTTCCATTATTTTTTCTCTGGAGCAAATCCAGAGCATGGCCTCAGTAAAGCCAGGAAGCACCTGGGAGGCTATGGGTACTTCTATGCTTTTCACAACAGCCACGAACTCCTGAGTCAATCTATATGATTGACACGTGTGCTATGGAGTGGATGTCATGGCAGTGAAAGGGACAATGAATAAAACAAAGGAAGAATGGAGAGATGGGGCATATTCTGGTTTTCCCCAACTCACTGTAAGGGCTTATCATGAATACTTAGAGCATGGCAAGGTGGGGTGTGAATCTGCCCAGCACTAGCCAGCCGCAAATTAAGTGTCCGCATGAACCTTGTTACTGCACGTTAGTAATTCCCTCGTGTGCTTTGTTTTACCCCACTTTAAAACCCTATGTTTCGTATTCTTGTTTTCTAAAACCGTCCAAACTTGGTGCTGAATTTAGGCTCCTCGATCTTTACAGAAGCACCTCAATAGAAGTAGTCTGATTTTTTTAGGGTCAGAGAATATGGAGCTCTCACTGACTCATAAATTCACTACCCCTGGAAAGCAGGCCAGTTCTGTTTAGGTGCCAAACATTAGGTTCCCAGATTTGGCAATTCTGGCCGATCGATTTACTATTTTAATGCCAGTTTTGTTCTCAAATAGCAAAAACCAAAGTTTCTTTTCTACACTCAGAGTCTGTGCTTGCAAAAGGGGAAGTATTGCCTCTTTGAGGTACCCAGGGGTTGGTGTGTAATTGTCCTAGGTTACTGGGTGGGGGCTCGAGTCAGTTCTTGGTTGTATTATTGAAAAGGAACTCCTAGATATTGAACCTGGCCCTTGATGCTGATGACTGAAACTGGCAGAAGAGTTACAAATATAAGTCAACTACTGAGGCCCCACAACCTTCCTGGAATAAATTTCAGTGGGAGACCACCCTTAGAAACCAGCTGCTGCCACATCCTCTCTGCTGCTGCTGCTCCTTTTCCTAGTGCACTCTCTCCTGGCTGCACAAGTTGCTGTGTTGCTTTCTCCCTACTCTACTACTACTGCTCCCCCTTCTATGAAGACTACAACTTTGCTTTCTAACTACCCATTCCCCTCTTCTTAAAGAAGCACCATCTCAGAGGCTGCTCTTCGCTCGCCCTCCTCTCTTGAAAAAAAGCTTTCAGGGAACACATTTTCTATTCATAATCAAATATAAACTTCCCTCTTGAAACAGTCACCCTTGAGGGCTGCAATTAAGAGCCCCAAGGGCCCTGGCTAGACATCCCTGCCTTAAAGAAAGGGGAGGTATTTCCTGATTGTTTTAAAAATGCACCAGATGTGGGATTAGTTCTTTTTTAAAATGGCAAAGAGAACATCATACCTAATGGTGCAGGTGATAGCTGTGTATGCACAAGACAGGAGGGGAACCCTGCTCTCCTTTAATCCCCCTCTCACACACCTCCTAAAATAGGTGACACTAGGTGGCCACTCCCACCTCCATTGACTGTCAGAGTTGGGGGTTGCAAGTGAGGGTCCTCTAAGTAAAGGTGATTTCTTGGCAGTAAGAGGTATCAATCCCTCTCCACGCACGCCCTTTCTAGTGGGTTTAACTGTGAAAGGGATTGTTCCTAACTATTTCTTCAAGCAGGCCAGATATCAAAAACCAGGAGATCAATCCGGTGCATCTAAAACTGTTATTGAGTATAAAGATATTTTTCATTCATCTCTATTCACATCCTGTCAATAATTTAGAGAATTACTCCTGCATTACTCCAATCACTTAAAAGATATCAGTAAAAGTCAGTACAGTCGGTTGCTGACTTTAAAGATCTATCTTCAGAAAACTCAGAGCCAAGTTTGGCATGTGATTCCCCAGTCTGTTACATACACAGAGGAAAAGCCACAGAGGAAAAGAACACAGAGCATGGGGAGAGTCTTCTCAATCCTTCCAAACTGAGGCTGGAATGAAAAGACTAGTTTGTTACTTAGGTGTTTATCAAGGACAAATCACTGCCCCTTAATGAACTGATATTGACTCATGAATTGCCATACCAATAGACCAATGATCCATTTAGTCCTTTTCCTTGTTGCAGCTTTTACTGGATGCTTTGGATGTGAGGGAGGCAAAAACAAACTCCCATTAAGATAAGAATAAAATTAGAGATTCTAGATTCTTCACATTGCAGGGAATGATCATTAACAGCCAGAGAAGTCAGTCAAGTACTGAAGGCCAAAAGTCTGCTAAGTTAACTGCTTGAGACAAACAGAATTTCTAAGACTTGGGACCAAAATGAAGGTTTCACTGAGTGAAATTGTCGCTGAAACTGATTTTAAGCCAAGATTATGTATTGATACAAGCACATGTGTGTTTTCCCTTGTTCAGCAGAGAGTTTGAATTTCTTGTGGAGACCACCAACTTTGCTGAACATGTTTCAGTTCCTAAAAAGCTCGAAAGAAATATAGGAGTAGAAACTTTATAGGAGTAGCAAGAATGGAGAATTAAATAATGATAATATCACTGAAGTCCAAATTCTGCTCTCAGTTTCACACATACCACACTATTACACAATAGGATTAACAGGTGCTGCTGCAGGGAGAATTTAGCAGAGACTTTAAATAGTCTAACTAGTGTTTTGAAGAGAGACGTTTGTGCAGATACCTGTCTTTTTATCAAATTCCTGTGTAATCTCACAACTGTTGGCAGCAAATGGGCATAATTGAAAGTTCAGTTAAGCTACCAAAGAACTGCTTATCCTCATCAACTGTCATTTCTTATCATGTGTTTTGTTCCACAATGTTTCTACTTCTTATCAAAGATTTCAAAATAAATGTTAATAAAAAATACAATGAAGATCTGAACATAATGGAAAGAGGATTTTCATTAAAGTCCTTTCAGAAAATCAGCTTTTGGACTGTTCAAAGGAAAAGATACATACTCACATAGTGATGATACTTATTTTCTGTTTGTGAGGTTTCTCATTATAAATAACTCAAATCCAGCATTTTGGTCACAATGCAGTATTTGGACGAGACATAGAAAACATGGTATGAGCATGGTTGTCATTTGTACTTCGTATAAACTCCACTGTAATTCATTAATGCATGTACCATTAAAAGGAGTTGTAGGAGAATGAAATAAAAACAGTTGATAGATAGAGTTGCATTGATGGGTTCCGCTTGGTTGGTAACATCAAGTGGCAGAATGAGAACAGTTTTTAAGATATGATTAAATATAAATTTTATCAAAGGAGCAGTAAAACATTATAGCTTTAGGCTCTTTAAATTCCATACACATTCAGGGATTCCAAAAATAAAGCATCAACTTTTTAATCTGGAGATGACAAAATTACTGTGTTGTATCAATTAAACAAGTTGCTCTCCTAAATGCATTGCATTTTTCATTTGCCATACCCCCCCACCTAGCGTTATAAAAAAAGATGATATCAAATAGGCTGGGAGGTCTTCTTACTTGTACACAAACTGCTGAGTTCCACCTATAACTATAGAAAATTCAGATAGAACAGCAAGCATCTCTAATATGGCCCTGCCATAACTTGATTGAGCTCTTATTTTCACTGGTTTTACTTTGATTTCAATCACTCCTGATTTAAGTGAGGGAAGAATCAGCTCCCCCCCCCCCCCCCAAACAGACACAGAGCATATTGCCAAATCTAGCACAGTATGTCTTAAATAGAATTGTGTGAAAATCAGTGGTTTTTCTTTGCCCAAGTCCAAGGGAATGTTTTCTTTGGACTTGTTACACAGGAGTTCACATACTTTGAGTTAAGCTTACAGTCTTCTGGGTTGAATGAACCCCAGTTGGGGCCTTTAGGTGTTACTGTAATACAAATAATAATAATTAGCAACAATAATAATAATGAACTCAACCAAACCCCTGACTGCCAACACCCAAAAACACTGGGGGTTCTCTGAATGAATTGAGACCTTTCTGCATGCTCAACAAAACACACAGAATCGAAGTTTGTGTCCTCACTCACCCCTTTCCAAGTGATTCAAATACGACAATACCACACAAATTTCAATCTGAATTCCCTCTCCGAGTTTGAGTGTTTCCAGAGTTTTCCTCCATGACCTAGTCTATCTGCATTGCATTGACCCAAAGAGACACACTTTCTTTAAATCTTCATTGGAGCTGATTGGTCCTGCCAACATGACTGCCAGTAACATCCTGGATCTTAAAGAAGGACTTTAGCATCTAAGCCAATGGTGATAGAACAAAAGAACAATATATTAGAGTCTGTTACTATGCTACAGATTAAAAATTAAGTTCTAGATCCAAACTTTGCAGTTCGGTCTTATCTGTACTTTTAACATGAAACTATGAATTACTCCAGGTTTCACCTGCAAATTTGACTTAGATTCATTCAAAAGATTTGCTACCCTTAGCACATCTGATTACAAACCTGCTGAGACATGTCACACAGCTGTGTTTTTGGCCAGTGGTTACTTGAAAATGCACAAACTAATAGGAAACTGGAAGTAAAACAGAAAAATATAGGTAGGAAAAACTAATAAGCAGATGAATAAGGATGACATGCTGAATTATTTACATCACTAAAATCAATATTGCCTGGCTTGACAATTTGATCACAATCGAAATTTGACTATCACAATTTGACAGAAGATAGCTATATTCTGGTCTCATTAAGGTAAATGAAAATGGCACATTATGTGTCACTTCTTTTAAGCATAGTACCAGTTTTATTCAAGGCGAGGTACCAAGTTATTAGTAATCATGCAAAGACCCACCACCCAGATACCTGTATAGTCTTATATATTCAAACTGTTGTTTGGTATGATTTCCTACCCACAAGGGTCTTGTAACTGAGATCATATTAAGCAAAGTCAGTCTGCACTCTTCAGCTATTTTTTAAATAAGATCTCCATATTAATTAGTCACTGCTCTAATTGCTATGAAATATTATTCCACAAAATAAAAATGAAAATTAGGAGCAAAGCAAAATACTATTTACGGGTGCCGAAAATTAGAAATAAATATTCAACATGTCCTTTTTAAGTCATATGCCCAGCCTGTTTTGAATAATAAGACAGGACAAAGTCATTTACACAGGAAAAGCTAATGGTTTCTGCATTTTGCTGCTGGTAAAGAATTGAAGGATGGCTGATTTGAATCTTCCTTCAATCTTCCATCAATAAAACAGAGACAAGGCAGATTCGAAAGCTGATCTGGGAGAGTCATGTTTTTATAATTGCTTTTTACCCTCAGGCGTTTGAAATCCAGAGGGTCAGGAGTGCTTCTGTTAGTGCTGGAGTAGGCCAAAAGACCCAGTCAAAATCCTGAGACGCAAATTAATTTGTTTGTGGTTCTCAGGTCTAATTTGTGGAAAGAGAAAACTCTTTGCCACTTTATAATGTTATAACCAAATTAAACAGCGATCTGTGTAAAATATTTATGCAAACTTTACAAAAAAAAATCCAAGATTTTTCGTTCAGTTTCATTTGGGAGATCTACCAAGTTATGGAGCTGGAACAATTTATAGAACAAATATAGAAATTCTGCAGACAAAACTGTTCCTTTATAAAAATTGCTTATAAAATTTCAAAACTGTTTAAAATAGAGACTAATATGAATTATGTAGGCACACATAAGTGTCAAAGAAAACTGACTGCTGGCCAATGCATCTGCATGGAAGCCAATATCATGTGGGAAAAGAAGGATTAAAAACATAATTTTGCTCTCAAAAACATTTAAATAATGTTGTATTAGGAAGATGTAAGGGAGTAAAGTACTACCAAGGGACAAGCTTAATGGAAAAACAATCTAAATTGCTCAATGTTTTGCATTCTCCAAATGACAAGTCCTTTCTAAGTAGTAACTATAGTACAATCTCAGTCTGATTTATAGAGCCAGGATCCAAACTGAGCTCCTTTACTGTAAGATGTTATAATAACCAGCATATTACACAACAAGGCTAGCATACTGAGGAAATTGAATATATAAATATTTGAATATATTACACTTGAGTGTGCTATTCTTAATCTGTTTGATAAATTTCTACAAATTTAAACACTTTCACATGAAGCCTTACATGCAATCAATAAATACAAGATCAGAAGTCTTCAGGAGACTAAAGTGGCATTTCATAGTATCTCCTGAAATACCTGATTCTGGATTTAAATGGGGCAAAAACACTTGCTTAAAATAAGAAGTGATAATTACAGATTGTGGTACAATTCTTGGAAACCAAGCTAGTGTTCAGAACAAAAACACAGGTAACCTGTCATGATTTGATATGCAGGACACCCACTGAAGTCAATAGGAGTTTTTCACAAAAAAATGGCCCATGGTTGAGGTCAGTATGCTGCTTCTTAAAGAGAAAACAACTGTGTAGAGGCGGTTAGTGAAAGAATATTTCCCTTTGACGAGGCTCTGCAACACAGATATTATAATTACATTGCAGATTTATACCACATATGGATGTAACTCCCTTAGAACAAGACAGATTTAAGAAGATAAACTAAAACAGATTTGAAATTACACTTTGAAAAAGGATTGAATTATAAATTAGACCCAGTTTACACACACTATTCAGGCTCCTTTTACAATACAATACAACATGTTCTAAGGAAAATACATGATCCTTCCAGTTTAAAGAAATATCTATACTTGAATACTTTACCCCCAAGTATTTTACAGTAGAGAACAGTTGGAAGGTGAAGGGATACCTATCTATTTAAAGTGCATTTTTTCCAAGTAAAGTAGTCTTCTCTGTTTGGCTTGTACTGTTAAACTTGATGTGTGAGAAAACTACTATACTATGTCTTGTTTAAGAACTACATCTGACCCATTCTGAAGGTCCCTTGTGTTACATAAAACACTTGTTTTCTAAAGAGGAACTTAATGAAAGTGAACAGTAAATTACTTGATTTAAAATTTACATTTGTTTACTCAGTACCTCACTTAAAACTGTTCATTGACCTTGTTTCATAGGTGACGAGACAAGCTTGGGATACCGACTGATACAAACAGTATCTGACAATAGCAAAGACTTTGAAATTTTCCAAAATAAGTAAAGGATGGCCCAGACTAGAAAGACAGTAACAAAAATATCACTCCGTACTAACCATCAACAAGTTTAAACTTAAAATTAGATGATGATTTCTAACCAACAGGCCTTGTATGCACTACAGGGATAAGCTGACCTAAGTTATGCAACTCCAGCTACATGAATAACATAGCTGGAGTCGACGTAGCTTAGGTCCACTGACTGCAGTATCTACCCCATGCTGGGCTGACAGGAGACACTCTCCCATCGACTTACCTTATGCTTCTCATTCCAGTGGAGTATCGGAGTCGACAGGAGACCAATCTGTGGTTGATTTAGCGGGTCTTCACTAGACTCATTAAATCGACCTCTGGTGCATCGATTGCCACAGCGTGTAGACTTGCCCTCAGAGAAGTGAAGTTCTGGAACAGCCTTCGAAGGACAGCAGTGGGGGCAAAAAACCTGACTGTCTTCAAGGCTGAGCTTGATAAGTTTATGGAGGGAATGGTATGATGAAACTGCCTACAATGGCATGTAGCCAATCTGAGACTGCTAGCAGCAAATATCCCCAACAGCTGGCGATGGGACACTAGCTGGGAATGGCTCTGAGTTACTATAGAGAATTCTTTCCCAGGTGTCTGGCTGATCTTGCCAACATGCTCAGGGGCCAACTGACTGCCGTATATGGGGTCAGGAAGTAATTTTCCCTTGGGTCAGATTGGCAGATACACTTGGGGGGGTTGCCTTCCTCTGCAGCATGGAGCACAGGCCACTTGCAGGTTTAAACTAGAGTAAATGGTGATTCTCTAACATGAAGTGTTTAAATCATGACTTGAGGACTTCAGTAACTCAGCCAGAAGTTAGGGGTCTATTACAGGAGCGGGTGGGTGAGGTTCTCTGGCCTGCTATGTGCATGAGGTCAGACTAGATGCTCATGATGGTCCCTTATGATCTGAAAGTCTATGAGTCTATGAGTACTTACTTACTCATGTGCATTGTCCTCAACCACACAAATAAACATACTGATGTCATAGGGACTACTTGGATGAAAAAGGTTTGCAGAATTAGGCCCAGTTCTGTTCAGGTTGTCAAAGAAGCTTGTCAAATAAACTGAAGACTGATGGCTGCTGTATTTCCCCCTATAATAATCCAGAAAAGAACATACTTGTCTGAGCAAAATAAAAATAAGTCCTCTTTGAGGCTACTCTGTTTGCTTTGACAGGAAACTTGAGTTTTCAGCCAAGATTCCAGATTGTTTTTCTGAAAACACTTCCACTTGTCTGAAAGTGTATATATAATGGATATGTGTTAGCAGTAATGTGATGCTGAAGTAATCTCATGAGAACACATGCATCTCTGGGGACTCAGTACTGTAGTGCGTACTATACACCAATAAGATAAAACTGGTATTCTAACGATATGGAGAATGCCTTCAATTTGTACCTCACAAACATACCAGCCCTCACTTCTAATTCTGCTGTAATATGTGTTTTCCTTGTAGGAAGTGTTTTTCTTTCGAAGGAAATGGAAGTGACAGATTTGAAGGTTCTTTCTGATTTCATACAGGATCAGAGCTTACAGTCATAATTTTACAGTACCTTGTGCCAAAACAAGCTGATGGGAAGTGCAAAATACTGTGAAAAAACTAATCTTGAAACTGGTTTTGTATGTATCCTACCACTCAATCTGTGTTAACTTGGAAACTCAATGTCATAACTTCTGCTAGAATAAGAAAAAATAAATGAGCTAATGCATAAGGGTAAATATAGATATGCCACATATAGTCACATATTTGCAAATGTACCGACAACATGTGTTCTCTTAGTAAGGGAGAGAATGAAAATAATACATTTGAGCAACAATATTTGATTTGTTACTTGAAAACATAAAAAGCTGTTGTTCTCATGATAACAACAGGTTCAAACTGTAGATATTCAATTTGATTAAGTTTGATTGAGATGTAGCATTGGGTCAGATCCTCCAGTGCAGCCAAAGTGGTTTACAGCTCTCCTCCTTTGTACTTCCCTGATATAGGTATGGCCTTATGCATGACTATTTCTCCTATACTGTGCTGGAGCAGGCTGGATGCTGTTCTAACATACACCAGTCTGCCACAGCCACAAGGAGCTGAAAACACAACCTAGGATCAGTTTAGCATAAAGGCCAAATGCCCAATCTCCCTTTTCCCTACTGTACTGGCAGCAGAAAGGTGTGACATATAAGAGGCCTTAGATATGCGGTGCAGAACTGGAGGACTATCATCCCTTGGCAGATTGAGTTCTAGAGGATCTGGATCATCATTTATAAATAGCATGCAATACAATACTTTGCACTTCTACTTTTCATACCTAGGTTCCATTGCATCTTGTACAAACACTGTGTAACATCATAACCTTCATTTTACAAAGAGGAACTGAGGCTTAAGTGACCTGCCTAAGGTCAGAGAACAAGTCAATAGCAGAGTTGGGATTAGAACATAAGGGCTACAAACTCCCCATCATGCATGCTTATGGAGGGAAGTCAGTATCTGTAGCTTTCCCTTCCACAAAGATAGGCAGAATCGTAAATAATGAAGATGACAGGTCAGATACAGACCAATCTTGATGCCTTGATAAACAAGGCACAAGCAAACAATATCCATTTCAATATGACCAAAGGTAAGGTCAAACATCTAGGAACAAAGAAAGCAGGCCAAATTTACAGGATGGAGGAGTCTATCCTAGCAAGCAGTGACCCGAAAAGGAGTTGGGGTCCCAGTGAATAATAACCTGAACATGAACTCATAGTGAGATAATGTGGCTTAAAGAGCTGATGCAATCCTTGAATGTATAAACAGGGGAATATCTACTAGGAGTGGAGAGGTGACTGCTTATTACCTGTGTATTTGACAATAGTGCAATGACTGCTGGAATACTTTATCCAATTCTGGTGTCCACACTTCAAGAAAAATGTTGAAAAATTGGAAAGGGTTCAAAGAAGAGCCAGGGGAATGATTAAAGGATTAGAAAACATGTATCTCATTTCTTTGTAGATTTCAGAAATATAATAATAATAATAATTTAATAATAATTAAAAATAATAATAATTTCCATGCATAGTTCCATGGACAATATTGTTCCCATGCATATTTTATTGTATATTATATTATTGCAATACACAGAAACAATTTATATAAAAAACTTTCCCATTATAACTGGAAATATATATATACAGCCCACTTTCCCCTCCCCCTCAAAAAGATCCTCCTGTAACCAGTGAAGGGAGTAGAGCAGAGGACTCCTTGAAGTTCACTAGAGACATTGCTGTACTAATCTCATTTACCTGCAATCTGCTTAGATACCACAAGAATGGACATAAGAGAAAACCTTACAATAGATAGAAAGATCCAACAGATTGTTTCTGACGTTATTAAAAATAAAAAGCTACAATAATCAACAATACTTCAAAATTACACCAAATACTGATTTTAAAAGTGGAAAGATACGAATATAAGACTGCATATCATTAAAAGTGTCCACTCATTATACATTGAACAGTTCGACCCATTTGCAGCCTTTGGATACTCACATATTTCCCACTGAAATTAATGGAGCTCACAGGCACCCATCTAGGGGCAGAATCTGCCCTCAGTTTAACTATTTGAACAATATAATCCATATATCAAAAGGAAAACCTCACTGTTCAGACATTACACTGAACTCTGGCATGAGAACAAGAATTCAATTTTAGAATCTGTCTGTAGCTCAAAACAAAACAAAACAAAAAACAACCACTCCAGTGTAAAATATATTCCATGAAGAGAGATGCAAGTTTCTCATTTATATTCGACTTTGGATGAGATTTGGTAAATGCAGGCCCTTTCGCAAAGTGAATATTATAGTGAGGCCATAACATTTCACTAACACGAATTCATAAGGTGACCCTAGAGATCAACAATAAAACAAAATTCTATAATAGACTTAAATATCAAAAAAAGTTCAGTGTTTCTGTTGTCTACCCAAATATGTTTCATTTTGTATAGTTGCTTTTGGTGAATATTCCCCTATAACCTCTGTATTGGGCCTGTTAAGAATAAAATACAATTTCGATAACTAAAATCATGAAGCATTCTTGATAGCTGTACATTAGCTTTTTACAGCTGTCTTGATTTTTATACTATCTTTTACAGAGAGGCTTTTCCCCTCCCCATATCTATAAAAAGGTAGGTAAATTAAACAAATTATGAACTATGCAGTGGTTGAATACTTTGTAAAATTGTAGAACCAGCTTTTAGAAACCTTTAATGTTTCATCTCCCAGAGGTGAAATGCCAGCCTCCATTCTTGTCTCTTTCAGTTGCCCTTGCCACTTCAAAATGTGTCTGGAAACAGCTCTGCAGATGGCCTCCTATGTTTTACAGGAAATATTACTTAAACATTGAAAAGGATCAAATTTCTCCTGTTAGGAATTACAAATCTGGATTTCATTTTCTCTTTTTTACCCTCCCAAACCATGGGAAAAATGTTACTATTACATATGACACTAAAGAAGCATTTTAGGGTTGTTGTTTTTAATATACCACTTGTGTTAGAAAATAAAGTCTATATCTTGGAAATTTAACTCTATTTTTCATACAAAACAGTAGCTAATCAAAGTGAATCCTAAAAAGCTCTTTTATGTACTAAAAGCTGGGGAAAATATTGTATAGGATTTCCTTTTTTTGTTGTTATTCTTATGAATGCAAACAACAAACTTTTCATTTGGCTTTATGAAGGTACTTAGCGTTTGAAGCATTTCTTACATATTGACCTTGGTTTATGTATTTTACACAGATGTATTAAGGCCATGGGGGTGCCATTGTCAGGAAAATGGTTAGCATTAGTAAAACACACAATTAAAATAGTAGCAGGTGATGTCAGTTTTACTAGAGCTGACATTAATGACCTGTTCATAAGGGGCAATTTCCACCCGAATGTCATGTTCTTTAAATGGAAATAGCCAGGAATACACGTTTTCAACGTAAAGTAACCTTTTTGTAATTCATTAAATCCCCCTTTCCCCTACATTTAAGTACACACCTCTCCAAGAGGAGTAGAATTCTAAATGAAGACATAGGAAATTAAAAATTGGGTCCCTTGAACTAGTTTATTAATATTCATATTCAGGGAAACCCCAAACATTTTTTTATTAACAAAGAAGGTCAAACACCTCCCTATAGTCTCTACTTTTTTGCTGTTCTAAGGTTGCAATAGGTGGTGTCTGCCTTTGTTTTATGTAATTAGAATTAAATATACTTGCACATTTTATCTGGCACACAACACACAGTCAACCTATGGAACTCCTTGCCAGAGATTTTGTTGTGAAGGCCAAGACTATAACATAGTTCAAAAAAGAACTAGATAAATTCATGGCGGTTAGGTCCATCAATGGCTATTAGCCAGGATGGGCAGGGATGGTGTCCTTAGCCTCTGTTTGCCAGAAGCTAGGAATGGGTGACAGGGGATGGCTCACCTGTTCTGTTCATTCCCTCTGGGGCACCTAGCATTGGCCATTGTAGGAAGACAGGATACTGTGCTAGATGGACCCTTGGTCTGACCCAGTATGGCCGTTCTTATGTTCTTATACCAGACAAGTTGCTGAGACTCTCCCATTCCCCAGCTGCTAAACCCTTTCCCTTTCACAAAGGCCAAATAAATGGGCTTTATGTAAGGGTTTCCTGTGGGGAAAGGATTCACCCTTATAGACCATGAAAAGCTGACCTGTAGCCAGTGCTACAGGCTATATTCCTTCTCCTTAGAGCCATGAAGCCACAAATACAGGGCCTGGTTTTCATAGGTAGTAGGACCCATGTACCAATTGAAATGAATAGGAGATATAGGTGCTGAACACCTTTGAAATACAGACCACACCCAAGCACCTAATGTGACAGTGCAAACAGAACTATGACAGAGAATTTCCACAAAGCACACAGGGGAGCAGAGGCTCTCTATACAGCTTCTTCACAAACTGGGAACTCCCCACCCTAACTCTGCACATGGGAACCTTTGTCTAGGGGTCTTGACTTGCCCACAGTTTATATTCATACATGGATAGAGACTCCCCTGAATCTCCCATACACTGATAGAACTGCTTTCTGTCCTAGCATTTCCGGATCATCCCATTCTGATGGTAAGCCATGTGTGATGGACTCTCGTGGAACTTCAAGCACAAACGGTACCATAATAGCATTACCATTCAGGTTGATTTAAGTTAACTTCACAGCTATAAACTTTGGCTCTGCAAAAAAGTACTTTACTTGGATTTCTTTTCATTTCAAGATCCAGTCATTGACTTCCTCATTTTTAAAGGAAGCCAGCTTTATAGACTTTGACCTCCTTCTGCCAAATACACACCCACCTACCACCCCCTTTTTACCTTCTTTGCCTCTGTGCATTTAGCACCTGCTTCCTTTCTGATCCTTCACACAGTCTGGATGCCATTTGTGCAAGAATCTCTTTCTCAGCAGTTCCTGCCATCTGGAACACCCTTCCTGCAAGCTCTGCCACTTCAACTCTATATATTTTCAAATGTCATCTGAAAACAAGTCTCCTCTCTGTCTCTCCTTTGCCTCTTATTATTTCCCTGCCCTTTCATGCCTATGCATGGATTTTGGATCACTGGCATGGATCCTTCCCACAGCCCATCCCCAAGGCCTCTTCCATGCCAACATATTGGGAGCCAATGTGACAGCACACTCTGCAGGATGGAACACCTCTGTGGAAACTCCCTTGTCTGACCTTTCCACATACGCTCTTGCCTCCCATGGGGCTTAAGTAACGCAAGACAGCCTTGCATGGACTCTCCATACCTGACTGAATTTCACCCTTTCTGACTCAGTTTACTTATCTTTAAAAAGGTGCTGATAATCAAACCTCACAGGGAAATTATGAGGCTAAACAAGTGCAACGCACATTGAAATTTCCAGATAGAAGGTGAAACATAAGTAGAATTACTATCCAAACATTATAGCTGTAATAAAAAAAAAGTCACAGTTAAGGCCAAGAGTTCTTCCCTAGGCACAGAACCATACATATTGTGTATCATATATTATACCAGCGATTGCAAACTCTTGAAGTATCTTAGGAGGAAAGGTAAGAGTAAAGTGGAAGGATATTAGGTGGGATTATGCACTTATTCAAAGTTTAACTCTTTAAACTATAACCTCAAACAGGCCCCTAACAGTGTGGTAAACCAATTTTGCAGATGCATCCACTGATACTGGGCAATTGTGAACAAACTACCTGATTCATGAGTGCACATCCAGGTTTGGAGCTAAAGAGGCATAAAACTGGAGGGTGCAATTTTAGAGATAATCTGAAAATGCGGCCCTTGGGTTCTGGACCAAATCTATCTATATCACTAGTAACACTGGATGAATTGTCTCAGGCTACTTTATCTTCTCACACACACACACACCCCTCCCCTTTTTCTCTCTTGTACAATGTTTTCTTTTGAAATTAAAGAGTATTTTTGTCATGGCAATTACTTTAAGGAAACCAGGGAATGACTATGACTGGGTATCTGTCCATGACATAAATCTACCAAATAATTTGG
>NC_134212.1:101960021-102067521 GCF_965140235.1 Caretta caretta
AAACCGTCCCCTATCCCTGAATTTCTCATGGCTTTCATGAAAACCAGTGTTCTCTTGGATTTGGTCATGGGTTCACCAGGAAGATTCAAGGGCCTTCATGAACCTTTGGACTGACAAACATCATCGGACTTTCAGATTTGTACGAAAACCCTAAACCTGTGCAAGAGTTTTGTTCTGAACATTCTGTAGAGCTAAAAAATTATGCTGAACCAGTCCAGTCCCATAGATGGATTTTTACTGTTGTGAAAAGATAACATTTCCCTATGAAAGATAAACTGTTTAGTAACAAAAAATCCATTTAGAGGAACAGAAGCATCGTTAGGGGATAAATAGCAGTTATAAAAGGTGGGTCTTTTTATAATACACTTTTTTTGATGTGCAGTACTGTACCTTGTGAACTAGGAACTTCACAAGCTGTTTGTACAAAACTCTCCTCGGTTGTAAAATATCACTTATATATAGCACAGTAAGTTGAGAAATGCCTTAATGAAGCACTAAGCATTTACTGAACTTCACTTACTTTAACTGCAGCTGGTAAAAGGTTTCCTTTATTGTCCAGCCCCAGAGGACAGTGGTGAAACCAAAATTTCCATGAATGTAAATTCCAGCTTCAGCTAATTTTGATGACAATGACTTCTCTTCTTTATGAGGTGCATAATGAGATGGACCACAGTCTAGCCAAAAGCCATGACCAGCTCCAAGCATGCCCCAGTGGCTATCACTGCTTTCTGTACCCAGCATTTAAATACAGACTGCCTCCAGTCAGCGTACAAGAAGAACTAAGCTCTGCAACAGACAAATGACTCTTTTGTTTTACATTCTTTTTTAATTAGCCTCTTTTTAATGACCTAAATTAATAAGTGTCAAAAGGTGCAAAAAACAGCAGGACTTCATTTTTAAAAGAGAGCATTTGCCTTTAATCTCATAAATTAAGCAAGTGCCCTCTTTAAATATCAGCTGCAAATCCAGATATGAGATTGTGCATTAGAATAGTGTGCTGTATATTGTGGATTTCCTGCCTTCCGATCAGATAGCTAACTGTACTGAAATCTGACTGTACAAACTTGTTTTGGGGATGATCATATCATATATCCTGTCTCTTCCTATTTTATCAGAGCCTCTGTGAATTTAAATGTATTTTCAGCCCTGAGTTGCTAAGTGGATTAAGGATTGTATGAAGGGTTTTTTTTTGCTCAGTGTTCTTATACTTCTAGGCACAGACCTAAAGAAGAAGTTGTTTTCTGATGACAAGATCACCTGCAACTGAAAAACAAACAATATGGAATATTGTTGAGGGTACTATATTTTCTTTTCTTTTTCAAATTTGTCATGAATTTAGGAGTAAGGATATTTTGCTTTTTATGCAGCCCTGAGAAAGGTATGAAGTGTATCCCAAACAAATGGCCAACAAGATTTTAGACTGCATATTTCTCCTATGCTTTTCTTCCTTTTTTAAAAAATGTATTTATTTATTTATTTTAGTTGGCAAATACACTATTTTAGTCTCCTCTTATTTTTTCCCTTTTGGAAGCACATTAGGAAACAATGGTTCATTACTGACAAAATTTACTAACACCAGAGAATTAGTATTATTTGTAATATAATAATCTATAAATCCCAACCAGGATTGAGGCCCTGTTGTGCTAGGCACTGTAGAAGCACACAGTAACTGAAAGTCAACTTAGTTTATGCAATGGTTCAAAATTCTTTACAGGGTCTGTGAAACAAAGGCATTGATGTGATGGTTATTATGCCCACTTGCTGTATAGGGTGTTAAAGAGGTTATCTAATTTCCATATTGCATTTGTAATTTATGTCCTGAATTATGTTAGGCTATACTTGAAAAAGCTGCCAAGGGGCTGAGAAGTGTGCATCCTTTTAGACCAAGTGCATTCCAGCATGGTCACTGTTCTCTAGAACATGGGTTCTCAAACTTCATTGCACCACAACCCCCTTCTGACAACAACAAAGCCTGAGCCTGCCTAAGCCTCGCTGCCCCAGGTGGGCGGGCAGGCCAAAGCCAAAGAGCTTCAGCCCCATGGCAGGGGGCCTGAAAGTTGAGCCCCACTGCCTAGGGCTGAAGCCCAAGGGCTTCGGCCCTGGATGGCAGGGCTCAGGCTACAGGCTCCCTGCCTGGGGCTGAAGCCCTTGGGATTAGGCCCACCCGGCCTCAGCCCTGGCCTTGTTCTTTGGCTTCAGCTACAGGCCCCAGCAAATCTAACACCAGCCCTGGTGACCCCCTTAAGACGAGGTCATGATCCACTTTGGGGTCCCAACCCACAGTTTGAGAACCGCTGCTCTAGAACTACTGTACCTACCAAGCCATAAAAGTGAATGGAGTAATAGCAGTGACCAAAGCCGGGCATGGTGTGAGCAGGCAGCGAGTGTAAGCAAACCTGCATATCTCTGCATATACTCCTCTAGCCTGAATGTGCAAAACCTCAGCTATTTCAGTCCTGGGCTTTTCTGTAGAGGCGACTGCCAATCATGCTGAATTGTGCCAAATTATCTGTGGATTGTATAATACAGACTAATTTCCACCAGTAGGAGACAATCAAGGCATTTTTACTTGTGACTACAGATAGACTGGAACCAAACCCCTGGATTTAAAACCCACTTCCTCATTTGGGGGAATTTCCAGTAAAGATCCAGAATCAAACTTTGTGGCAGTCTCATCTCACCTGGTAACTAACAACTGAATTTAGACCAAGGGATCCAGAGATGAAAATCCAGCAGACTAGTGCACTGAGTCACCTATCCTCTTTGTAATATTGATCTGCTCCTGCAGCTAACAAAGAGAAAATTGTCTAAATACTACAATACATCTGTACAGGAATATATAGATTGTACAATAACTAATAAGGACACATAACAACACAGTCTTTCTGCAGACCTACAAGAACTCATTCTGTTTATCAAAAAATCACTACCGTCTATAATATTTTATCTGTTAAAGATAATAGAAATCAAACTGTCTTTTAAAAGTATACCTAACTATCGTAGTAGTAGTATATTTCCAAATCATTTTTAAAAATATATTTCATGAAAATGAAACAGGTTTGCGTCTTTTAAAAATATCACTTTTTTCTATAAATCTAAATATTCCTAAATTTACTGGACCTGAGTCATGAAGCAGGAAGGTATACCACTATAATAAAATTATCAACAGAGCTTTTGACGAGCAGTCATGTGCTTGTAAATGAAATTTATTTAGGTGCCACTCAAAACGTCATAATTAAGAGGTACAGAACGTATTACCAGATGGTTCCTGTTTAGTATCTATTTCCTTTAGAGAACAAGGTGATTAGAATGAGCACTAAGTTATAACTGAGCGCCAAACACCCTAAGGGCCTGATCCTGCTCCCCATTGAAGTCAGTGGCAAAACTCCCTTTGACATCCATATAAGTAGGACTGGGTCTAAAACCGGTATATATTATTTCCAATAAACATATTTAAAAACAGGATAGTGTATTTTTTTTTACCTTAAAACCTTTGAAATGGAAAATAACTATCACTTTTAGGGCTACTGTGGCTGTTTGAAGCAGAGATTTTAGAGCCAATGATAAACATGTCTGATTAAGAACTTTATCAGACTCTTCTGCATTTAAATAGTTTAAAAGTAGCATTCAGTAACAAAACAGACCTTTTAGTTTCAAACACAACACAGAGGACTAGATGTCCTCTTGAACATCAGTGAGTTAGGGAAAAAAGACCTTTCATATAAATGAAAGAAATTCCACAAGCCAAAACCCAAAGTGAAGAGAGAGAGAGAGAGAGAGAGCAAACCCTGTTAATAATTATTAAGCTTAATGATGTCACAAAGAAAATATTTTAAAAATTCACAGTATTGGGATTTCCAAAGTGAGATTAAACACTCCTGGGTTGAACTAAAAGGAACATTAAGGTTTTTTTTAAAAAAAAAGGCAGGAAAAAAACAAATTCCTTTTTGGACTTAGGGCTAGTCTGCACTACTGTGCTACATCGGTGCAGCTGCTCTGCTGTGCTGCATCTGTGAAGATGTGATATGCTGTCATAAATATAAAGGGAAGGGTAAACCCCTTTGAAATCCCTCCTGGCCAGGGGAAAGCTCCTCTCACCTGTAAAGGGTTAAGAAGCTAAAGGTAACCTCGCTGGCACCTGACCAAAATGACCAATGAGGAGACAAGATACTTTCAAAAGCTGGGAGGAGGGAGAGAAACAAAGGGTCTGTGTGTCTGTCTATAGTCTGTCTATATGCTGGTTTCTGCAGGGGATAGACCAGGAATGGAGTCTTAGAACTTTTAGTAAGTAATCTAGCTAGGTATGTGTTAGATTATGATTTCTTTAAATGGCTGAGAAAAGAATTGTGCTGAATAGAATAACTATTTCTGTCTGTGTTTCTTTTTTTGTAACTTAAGGTTTTGCCTAGAGGGGTTCTCTATGTTTTTGAATCTAATTACCCTGTAAGATATCTACCATCCTGATTTTACAGGGGGGATTTCTTTATTTCTATTTACTTCTATTTTTTATTAAAAGTCTTCTTGTAAAAAACTGAATGCTTTTTCATTGTTCTCAGATCCAAGGGTTTGGGTCTGTGGTCACCTATGCAAATTGGTGAGGCTTTTTATCCAACATTTCCCAGGAAAGGGGGAGTGCAAGTGTTGGGAGGATTGTTCATTGTTCTTAAGATCCAAGGGTCTGGGTCTGTAGTCACCTAGGCAAATTGGTGAGGCTTTTTACCAAACCTTGTCCAGGAAGTGGGGTGCAGGGTTTTGGGAAGTATTTTGGGGGGAAAGACACGTCCAAACAGCTCTTCCCCAGTAACCAGTATTAGTTTGGTGGTGGTAGCGGCCAGTCCAAGGACAACGGGTGGAATATTTTGTACCTTGGGGAAGTTTTGACCTAAGCTGGTAAAGATAAGCTTAGGAGGTTTTTCATGCAGGTCCCCACATCTGTACCCTAGAGTTCAGAGTGGGGGAGGAACCTTGACATATGCTGATGGGAGAGTGCTCTCCCGTCAGCATAACTACGCCCCCTCAACAAGAGGCGGAAGCTATGTCGGCAGGAGAACATCTCCCACCGACATAGCGCTTTATGGCGATGTAATGTACGTCGCTCAGGGGGTGGCTTTTTCACACCCCTGAGTGACGTAACTTACAACAACTTAAGCAGGAGTGTAGACAAGCCCTTAGAGAATATTATATTTCTTACCAGAGGTTTTCAGAAAAGAGAGGGTAGCAATGCTGCAGCAGATACAGCTATGCAAAGAAAGGCAGAAAGTTGCAAGCACTTATCCTATTGCCATCATGTTGGCACATACACAGTACATTTTAAGGGCCCAGTTGCACATTCAGAGATTTCCCTTCAGGACTGCAGATCCTTAAACAGGATACAAAGCAGATGCAAACAGAAGATAATGAGACTGGATGCAACAAGAAGAGCACACATAAAAGGAGAATATCAACTTATTTTTAATGAAAAATGTTTTTGCTCTTAAGAGCATTGATTGCCTATAAATTATTACAATGAGTAGGCTAGATCACAGTACCATTGCTTGGAGAGAGAGAGTAGCCCCACTGATGTCAATGGGAGTACTCAGATAAAAAAAACCACAAAGCTGGGCCCTAAATATTGGCTCAACCCTGAAAGGTGCTGAGCACTCTGGCCCTGATCTCACACAGCACCTAGGCACATGCTTAACTTTCTACATACAAGTAGACCCACTGACTTCACTGAGATTTCTCATACGTTTAAAGTTAAGCACATGCTTCAATACTTTGCAGGACTGAGTCCTATGTTCCTGAAATTCTCAGTAAAGGTGATAGACGTTTTGCTCTCAATTTCAATAAGAACAGGATCGGCCCCTAAGACCAGCCATTTCCTCTGATTATTAGCAATTTTGTTAGATTGTCTGCCATTTGTGCATAGACACAGAGGCCAATAAAGACTAGGGGGACCACATATGGTTTCTTGAGTCTCATAGCAGTATTGTACCTCTGGTAAAATATTTTCTGTATAACGTACTTTAACTGCTTTATTAGAATTTCAGCCTCAATGGTAATTACTAGCATAAGGCCACAAAGTCCCTCTTCTCCATAATGTCCTTCAGGGGTAAACCAAGGGTGAGTAAAACTCCATAATGTTTCCTTCAAAGAGTTCTCTCCACATAGTTCGTCAGGGGGGCATGGTTTGCCCTCCCTCACTCCTATGGAATAGTAAGTCCAGCCCCCAAATCTCAGGTGGATCCTGTCATTGGCATTGGATCATCTGCATAGGTGCCCTGAATTTCTGTGCTATTTCAAGGCTCCCTGCAGCTCTTCCTGCTTTCCTCCCGGTGCATCTGCAGCTTCCTCTGACAGCCACCACTCCTGGAGCCTCTTAAAGGGGACTTCCTGGAATACCACAAAGGGGCCACCCTCTGAAAAGTTAATACAGTCCTGGTCTATATTCACTTCTGAATGGAACCCTTTCAGGGGCGGTGGGGGAAAATGTGTTTCCCATCCCGGGCCTGTCCCAGGCACACTGTGTGCAGATTCTGAGTCCTGCTATGGGGTCCTAGGAGAGGAGAGCAATGTCACAAGGGTAGTGATCCCCTCAACCCTCCCAGATGGAAATGAGAGCTGTATGTGAAGAGGGGACTCACGGGATAATGTGGCCCCTACTTATTATACTGTATTGTATAGTATTAACAGGTAGTAATAATAAGAAAAAGTGCTGTTAAATGAGTCAAATCCTGCCACCCTTACTCAGGGCCTGATCTGGGAGGTGCTTAGTGTCACAGTTACTCTTGAGCGTAATGGGAGCTACAGTGCTAATCAGCTGCAATGAACTAATCTCATACTGCTCCCATCACCGTGGCAGCTGAGCTCCTTTGTGGTTCATGCCTTCTGTGCTATAAACAAGACCAGGCTCTGACATGGAATTGGCATATTACCTGGATAAGGATTGCAGGCTTCAGCTCATTCACTTTGATAATGAAAATGTGACACCCAGTTTAAAACTAAAAATGAAAAAATTAATTCATATTTAATTAGAAATATATAGAGAAATATTTCACAGTATATACTTTTAAAATATTGTAATGATCCCAGATCTTCATTCAGTACATGCATACACCTGCTATTTATTTCAAGAGGAGTTGGGAAAATATACAAAGGCAGAATTTTGACCCATTTTAAAACAAATGCAGTTTTAAAAATTTTAACTGCAAAAACTGTTGTTCATCTGTGAACTGTAGCTGTTCCCTTCCAGTTTAATCTCTCTAACACACACTTTATATTTTCCTACAGAGGCTATTCAAGTAAGTTAGGGTCCCACTGGTGGCTATTGCAAAATATGAGCTACCTGCATGAATGGTGCAAAGGTCCAATATTGCAGTCCTTATTCACGTGTGAAAGATCTATCCTCATGAATAAGAACAGCAGAATTGATCCCTGGGACTACCTCCACTGCATACATTAAGCATGTGCACAAGTCTTAGCAGAATCAGAGCTTTAATATGCTAAAAGTGTATCTGTTTTTTTAACATGTTCGTTTGACTCAACTTTGAAGGTGAGAAATTTACTTTCTTATTTTTAAAAATCTCTGAGAGAATTTTGCACAAAACCCAAGCCTAAAGCCCTCTCACTGGTGGAAAACTTTTAATGACATAAATGGTGCTGAGTACCTTGCCTATACTTTTGTGAGCACAAATAGCTACTTTAAGTGTTGTTTACCGAGCCAATTGCTATATCCCCAGTAGCCTCTGCGCCAAGGCTTCATTGCAAAATCAAAAACTTCATTGCCACTTAAGAAAAAAATAAATCACATTCAAGTGATAAGCTACTCCTGAAAAATTAATTAGGCAAGCAATCTTCAATTAACATCACTTCATTTATGACTCTGAAAGAAAGAAAAGAAAAGAAAAAAGAAAAAGAAAAGAAAAGAAAAAATCCCCTGTATTCAACATGTTGGATTCACGGGGAAAAGTAAGTGAAAAACTGAACATACATATTAACACTTTGTGGTCTTAATTATTTTAACCCATGAAAGAGGTCATTCAGAAACATCATTTCTTGTTCTCTGTTTATCATTCACTTGTACTCTTACGAAAATAGTACTTTTCTGCAAAGTCATTCTTTTCACTCTTTGAGTCCTAGCAGTTACAATTAGTTGCCCTCATTCCATCTAATTAAATTTAGTACAGGCATACCAGTCACGTGTTGTAGACTTTCTTCTTTTTTACATGGTTTAATAACACTTTTTAAGGAAAATTCCCCATAATTGGAATATATTAATTTAGATTTTTGAAAATAAAGATTTAGCTAGAATGGGATTGATATGTATTTGCCAGAATAGCAGTACACCCTACTGTAAGAAACCAATGGTAGAATATCACAGCATCAAACTAGCATCCTGGATCAGAACCAAATGCTTTATATACTCAGACAGCATTTTTAAGTTTAACTTATCCATTATCATACAGACATGCATTTATAATTAACTAAAGCCAATAAAAGTGACTAGCTTTTGACACTTCACCAATATCAAATAGAAAGCATGAGATTGCTTTTCTCGATGTTTAACATCAAGAGCATTTGAAATATTTTTTCTTAAGCTGCACAAACTTTAATTTCAAATCAAATGATCCTCTCTGTATTCCAAACAATTTTTCCCCTCTGACACATTTTAATGACAATAATTTTGTAAATTGTCAATACATAATCATATCAGCTCATGCCTGCTTTTCAATCGGCACCTCCAGATTGTATTAATTAAACAGCCTGCCTGACACGGTATCATCTTAGTAAACAAATGAAGTGAGATTTTCAGAAGCCACGGTGTGAACTCTTTTCTGGAAATCAGTTATTAAGCTGCAGGTTTCTGTTTCATTTGCCTGCCTTTCACTTTAAAGCAAGCAGCAGCACTGAGAACACAATAATGAAAGAGGTCATGGAGCACCAGTTGTGCATGAAAGATGCGAAAATTTACTGCAAATGAGACAAGAACAGTAAATTCATTTTTATTCAAATTACTGTCATCATACATTACCACTTCTCCTGTAAACATTGTGCTTCAGACAGTGTGACAGCATATTATTATTTGTGAGATTATACTATTATTAAGCTATTAACATGTCACCTCCTGCTTGAAACAATGACTCAGCTTGGTACTGCATAATAGGACAAGTTAGGGAGACAAGCTGAGGTGACTGAAAGGTTAGTTGTAAGAAGGCAGGCCATGCATAGAATGACAGCTGGCACTTAAAGGCTAAATATTTATTCAAAAAAGCCCACATAATGAGGTTAAGATTCATTTTTATTTACATACTGTACCTTTTCACTTTCCACAAACCAATTCCTTTTTGTTCCATCTGCACAAACTACCCTACTCACTGTCAGTTTTCATGTTGCTAATTATAAAAAAATCATCTTCCTTCAAAGGCAGAACAGCCATGAAGCAATGTTGAGAAATGTCCTTAAGTGGTTAAATTACCAGTCAGATAATGTTGCTTCCTTCACAACATATGTTGGGCTAATTGTGAGTATTGGTGTGCTTAATAAACAGAAGAGTTCACTAGCAGAACTCAGCTTTGACCATTCAACTGCTCAAAATGAGAGATCAACGGTGCTCATAACATGCTATTATGGTCTCTCTTACTTCTGACAGAAAAGCTGTAAGTTGTCCTATAGGTATTATCACTAGATCCCCAAGAGGTTGTTAATGATTAAAATTTCATAGTTTATAGGCTTCAAAGGCTTTCAGTGTAGAGTTGCAGTCCAAAGTTACTGTGACATACAGATCACATTCTATCATATGCTCTACTTTTACCTTGTATAAATGCCTGTGACAATTCCCCCACCATAGCCTGCTACTAAGTATTCTTAAAAATCTTCATTTGATTTGTAGAAATATTTTACTGCCACATACGGCAGCTACAGTCAGCATTAGCAAAGAAAGAAGTGACTGTCCCCTTCCATTGATCAGCAGCAACTATTCCTTGATTTTATCTTGATTATTTTAATAGTATTTAGTAATGGTCTAGTCCAGCTACAGGTCTTTAATTGGAGGACGATGTATTGCTTCCTTGTATTCTCTCTCAAGTTTTCAAAGAGAATATTTCTGGCATTTTGTTACCCTAATTCAAGACAAAGTTTCCCTCCACACACTCTGCTTCTCTGGTCCCATATCACTTTGAATTGCCCTGCTTTTTGAATCAGCTCGTTATTAGGTTTAAACAGGTTTAAAGTGTTGTTCTTGCCTTTGCAGCTGTGTTGGGGAAAAAATGTAATTTTGTGAAATCAAGTAAATACCAAGCATTGCATTAACTTTGCTCTAAATTAGTTGGGAAGTGTCTTATGAGGTACAACAAACAGAAAGAAACATCAGTGTGTTACTAATTATACCTTTTTAGACTAGCAAAAAAGATAGACACACAAGGTTTAAAAACCTCAAAGGCTCTGTTCTTTACGTGTGGGATACAATGAAAGCTACAATTCTCAACTATGCTTCTTAGGCTCAGTTCTTAGAAGTGTCATTTTAACAGAATTCAGGCTTGAAGAAGACATCTTTGATGTCTTGAAAGCTTGGGTAATACGTATTATTTTGTTAGCTTTGTCCTTAAACAACTAAGTGGCTCAGAAATATGCAGATGTGAATCGCCAACAGGTCCTTATTTAAATGTCCTCAAAATTATAAACATGGTAATATTTTTTGAAACTGATGTTGGATGCCTACATATTAAAGGAACGTCTGTGTGCCATGATTGCAGATTTCCCCTTCCCCTCCTGTTTTATTATTTCTTTCATCTATCTTCATTTAGTACTAACATATATTCATTAGAGGGGTTACATCACTTCTGGGAACTGACCCTCCTTTTATTCCACTCCCATTGAACAGTAGTAGCACTTAAAAATAAAGCCCAGTGGTATCAGTGTCCTTTCTTTGTCTCTCTTTCTCATTTTTCTCTCTGAATTAAACTGGACTGAAGGGCCCAGCTCCAGTTTCTGTGATCCAGCATAGCTGCTCAAACCTCTCCAGCTCCTCCTTCGTCAAAATTCTCAGTTTGATCTCTGCCTTCAGTATTACAGCACTCCCTCTTTCTGAGTAGCTGGCCAGAAAAAATATCTTCATTAGGTAACAACTCTAAGAAAAACAGAAAAGTAACACCACCACCTGGAAAAGAGCAGCAGAGTTATCACCTCTCCCGTCATGCTCAGTTTTCTACCATCTGAGGGGGTAGCTTTGTCTTGTGGCCAGAGAGCCAGAGGAGCCTGGATGATTGAATCCAGGAGCCTGGATGCTCAAGGATGTGTTGTTCTCATTGGCTTGGCACATCCTCAGCCAGCACCAGGCCATTTAGAAGCGCGGCTTGCTGATGCTTTGCACCACAACTGCTGAACACACTTTTTATGATTAGGGCCCAGAAGTAGAATATAATAAAACCTAGGAATGAGTGGGTTAAAGATGCTACAGAAGTATAAAAGCATCATTGGTGGATGTCAGGGATGTACTAAACACCATTGGATTGGCTTTAACTGAACAAATCCAATTTGAACACTTGAGATTGCAGTGTGGACCTCTGTGCTCCCAGTTAGGGTAAGGTCCCCAGAGATGATTTTAGTCTTGAGGGGTTTCAGCCAAAAAAACCTTTCTAGTCCAAGGTTACCCACAGATTTTAAACACTCGTGTCCTAGTGGGCAGCTTACATTTGGATTTTTCAGAGTCAAAAATTAGCCAAAAATTTAAACTTATACAGTTTGAGCCTCTGTGAACCTCCTTATTATCCAAGCAGGTATGTTCCTAGGGCATTACAAAATGTTTGCATAAACCAGTATTTTTAATCTACATTTTCACCACTTGTTTACCTTTATATGGCTTTTCCTTTTAATTGTTGTTAATAATAGATACATTTAAATGTATTTGCCAATACAGCTTTTCCCAAGTACTATTACAAAATAGGCACATCATAAATAGTATTGTGTATGTTTCTTTCTGTATCATTGACATAGGAAAACAACTTGCTGCCAACCCACCTTGGACGGTGAAGCTGTCACGATCTCAAAAGCTAAGCAAAACTGGGTTTGGTCAGCTTTTGGCTTGGAGATAGCCAAAGTCAAGTCGGAGTATTACAGTTTTGGACATTCCATAGGCGGCACTCACTCTTGCTCCTGACTCACTACTGTGCAAATGCCTCATATTAGAATTGGATGACACCATGCTGATGGAGGTATTGTTTCTTACATACAACATACAGCTGGACTCCTCACCACTTGTGAATATGAGCACTGTTATGTGCTGGCAACAGCTGCCATATTTCATTCCAGAATTGTGACCAATCAGAAAGGACATTTAACTGACCTGATAGTCTTTACAGGTGTCTACATCTACAAATATAAAAATATCCACTTATATAGCGGTGCACATAGTGTATCCTGGAATGAATGACAAAGACCCATTAGCACTTGCTCATGTTATTCATGACATTAGACTGAGAGCTTGTCTACAATAGGGTTTGTTACACCAATGTAGCTGTATATAAACCCCTAATGTAAAAAGTGACTTGTAAAAAGTGGCTTATCTCACTTTCAAACTGTGTCTATGGAGGCCACTGCAGTGTGTTTATAGTAGAGATTTGGAATAGTGCAGTTACATCAGTGTCAAAGAATTCCTGCCTATGCAAGGCCTGAAGCAGGACTGACCACAGGAGTAAGGGGAGCAAGGTATGACCCACAGCATATATCTGTGGTTACAGCTAATGATTTTGGATTGTATTGTGGGAGACGCTTAGGCTTTCTTCAGTGTTCCCCATATGACTATTAGGAGTTATTATTATTTCACTATCTACTGGGAAAAAGCATATAAAATATTTAGGTCAAGATTTTCAAAACAAATGTGTAAAATTAGGTTCCTAAAACCATAATAAGACACCTAAATAACAAACATGATTTTCAAATGTGCTGTGCACCATGCTCAGTAAGGTGCCTAAATATGAATTTAGGAGCTGGACTTTCAGTGCTTTTTTTTTTTAATCTCAACTATTATGCCTATGCAGAAGCCCTCTACCAAAAATAAAGTAATACAAAATATACTAGAAGAGTGAGCCTTTTGAGCATCTTAAGCTAGCCAGCAATCATTGCTATTATGTAACGTAGCTCAGTGTGCTAAGAAATGAGCTCAGGAACCATTAACCACTGATTTTTTCCAATGCATTGCAAATGCAGATATAATTGCTGAATAACTTTAGGCTGATCTAGGATTTAAAATATAGTTAAGCAGCTCTTAAAGTACTTCTTTGTTTACACTACAGCAAGTTATACTTGCATTTCCTTACTTTTGCATATCTGTAATATTCTGAGTCTTCAGATGTATCCAACATGTTTCAAATAGATGATAAAATTGTTTAAAAGTATGTGCTGATGATATTCTAACATGGAAAAGTCAGGTAAAGAATGGGAAGAAAATCTGGAATACAAAACTATCACAGAACCTAATAGCATCCCACATTTCACCCAAGCATATTGTCAATATTCCACAGCTGTACATCATGCAAACCTAACAGCTAAAAAAAGAATCTGGTGGTAAAGAGTCTGAGTAAGATCTGTGTCCTTCCCACTTTTATTATAATTTCTAACAACAGTGGTTGTTCTTATGTTTGTTCATGTAGTGCTGTAAATGTACACTGCACTTTACAAAAACACAAAAAAGCCATTACAATCTAACATAGAAAAGACAAAACACAGGTAACAGCTCAGGTACAGAGTGCGTGGAGACATTATTGTTGCAAAGGGATGTTTATTTGTGTACTGATGACAAATATTTGATCTGATATATGAAAGTGGCAGATAGTTTGACTAGCTTGAATCCCACCAGCCTGCCAGCCAAAACAGAAGCACGCATGCACACACACTGCATTCAACATTTCCTCATATATTTCATGCAATAGCCTTAGAAAAATCTTCCTTTGGTATTATCTTCACAAAATCTCCCACTATAGGAAAGAAGCTGTTCTCACACACCAGACTCATATAAAGAATTTAAGAGCAGCTGCACAAAGCAGAAATTTTCATATTTCTGTTCTCTTCCTTTACATTACACCATACTTGCTTTTCAGGATTGTGGAAACTGTTAAAAGTTGCTGAATGGTAGTCACCAAACTCACTCCAGCCTGTTATGAATGTGGGATTTCATGTGTTCACCACTGATTAGACTACATTATTTCTATTATCCTATTGGGCTTCACACTAGGAATAGAGGCACTTGCCCTTATTTGAAACCAGCAGACACCAGGAGAATTTGCTGATCGCTAATGAGAAAGC
The DNA here is from genome assembly GCF_965140235.1 of Caretta caretta. Lineage (NCBI taxonomy): Eukaryota > Metazoa > Chordata > Testudines > Cheloniidae > Caretta > Caretta caretta. The sequence continues at coordinate 101,974,299 of NC_134212.1, forward strand.
TAAGGTTTTGTTGATATCATCTGGGACATTCTTGCTGTGGTCTGCTATTAAAATCCGGAGCTCAACATAACACACCATATTAAGCAGGCAGTGACTTTATTATGGGATCAGTATAACTTTTCATGTCTGTTGTACTCCTACAGCTTTTGCTGAAACACCTTTTTCCAGAATATGAAACATAATATCTTGGTGCTAGCTGCATTATTTAAAATGGGGCAATGTGGTTCATAACTTTACATTTATTGCATACTTTTAAGCCACTTGACCCATATAAATATTACTATAGAGTTGCCCTCAGTTATTAAATTCTTATTGCTTATAAAATGGGGAGCAGGAAATATATAATCTATAGACTAAGATGGTTGTTTTGTTTTGGGGAGCTTGGGGGTTTTTTGGCGGGGGGGGGGAATAAAGGAAGGAGGAATGTTGGAAACAAATGTGTTTTGATCCACTCCCTATCAAAGTTAAGATTTTTCTTGCTTTAAGCAAGAGTCTATTTATTTAAACTTCAAGAATTATGTACCAGCATAGCGAGCAGCATTCTGCCCATTCTGCCTCTCAGAGCTAAAATGGAAACCCTACTTCTCAAAAGAAATTGCACGTAAACACATTCATTTCTTTAGCACAACGAAGACCAGGTAGAAACAGGACATGAACACTTGTCACAGTTCAGCTATGTCCCAAATTATGAAGCACAAATGGCATTCAGTGTCATTTCTACAAATGACAGCTTTTCTATTTTCATCAGCTTATCTGTATACACAAATCCAGCCTCAAATTTTTCATTATAACATATATGTGTGTGTGTGGATGGGGGAGGATGTATATTTTACATACATAAAACTCCCCCCTCTCCTTTGCAAGTACATTTGCCAGAAATACATCGGCAGAGTTACCATGACTTCTTCAGACTCCTCAGAGAAGCAGTCCTATCCCTTATGAGTCTGTTTGCACTGATTCAGACTAACCCCCCACCTACTTAAGGCAGCTGAGAATAAGTTGAACTCAATGTTCTCAAGCACTGGCACTAGATATAGTCCAATGTCTCAATGTTTAAACATACTCGCTTTTCTAGGGATAAGCCTAACACCACACACACACAGCAATGACAACATATTAACATAGGTAATTTTACTTCAGAGTTGCTTGGGGCAGAACCTCTAGACCGAGAGGTTACTGCTGTCAAAGTAGGACCTTTTTCTTCCTGTCACTTCTTTCAGAGATGAAGGGAAAGATTTCCCTTAGCCTACAGCATTTAGCGTGCAAACACTCTACCACAACATTTTGAAACTATAGAAATCATGAAACCAGCCTGTGACCTTCCATTTCAGTGACAGTACAGGAATCCCTTGAGCAGCGGAGGCATCCTCTGATATTTGGAAAAGTGTCATGTTTTCTTTACAGAGAAAACTGTCATATTGTTGTTGGCATAAAATACAACACTTCTTGGAGTTGTGATTTCCTTGTTTGCTACAAAATGTCACCTGGGCAACTGACATGTTTTTGTTTTGCTTAGAGCAATTCACTACTTATGATATTCAGATACAGTTTATATTGATACCTTAAGCTGTACTGAAAAGTAACAGCAATTACAAACATCTGAAATTCTTTAAAAAGAAGTAGTTTAGCAAAATATGTGGGCCTTTCTGAAAATGGTCATATTGATACACGTTAAATATAACCTTTATATAATTTGCAACCTATTGATGTTTGGTGCAGTAATTTTTCAATAATAAAAAGTATCAGTAAGAAGCAGCTTCAAATAAGTGAATGAAGTGCTTCCCACAAATAAGCAATACACTTACAAGAGTTAGTACAGTAAGTTAAAAAATACTATGATATGTCCAACCTCAAACAATAGGTGTAACTAACCAGTGGTTACAAAAAGTATGTTGCTTTTTAAATATACCAGGCATATCTTAAAAATATAAAAATGGTGTTATTTATGTCTGTCTTAACAAGTCTTTATAATTCCACTGCTTCACTGAGGGCATCCTTAATCTTATGAAAATTGATAACAGCTATTGTAAATGTCAATATTATTATTAATTCCTAATACTTGACTTTTTAAATTGTATAGTAAGATTGAGCATTAATAAACTGCGAAGAATATACATAGATAGCATGAAAACTACGAAGAATAAAAACAGCTACTTTTTGCTTTCCCAGTGAAAGAACTGAAGTGGAAAAATCCCATACAAAAATTAAATAGTATCAAACTAAGTAAAATAAAAAATTTTCAACAATACAAGTTTGTTATTGTTAAGAAAGTTGAATTAGTGGCTTACATTACATAAACAAGCATAAGATCTCCTAAATGTAAAAACATGAAGCTGAAATACGTTTGAATATTTTAAGGCTTTATTTCATATTAGCTCTGAGTCTGCTTTAGTTAGAAACTTTAGCTTCCCTTTTTCTATTCACTGAAGTGTTCACCTGTTATTTAGCTAAATGAAACAGGGTACATTTGGGTTGTTTTGCACCCAATGGTTAGTGATAATCAGTATTAATGTACTTACTATTTGTACTGGTTTATGATTTTTTTAAGTATATATAATGTTCCTGGTCAAACCAAATAGATAAACAAATTAATACTACCTTAACAGAAAGAATTCCTCTTTAAGAGTTACAGTGTAATTTGTTTCAGAGTAGCAGCCGTGTTAGTCTGTATTCGCAAAAAGAAAAGGAGGACTTGTGGCACCTTAGAGACTAACCAATTTATTTGAGCATGAGCTTTCGTGAGCTACAGTTTGTTTTCAGGCTTTAATAAAAACAGGTTCTTAGAGTATAGCATTTAGCAGGTACTATGCATCACTTAGGAATGTTGGCATTTAAAAGAACGAGTGATTTTTAACAGATTTGAATGTTTTGTAAAGTATGTCAAACAAACCAAAGAGAAAGTCTCTTAATTACTCATCAAACAGACTTCAGTCAGCTGGGAATGCAGCTGGAGTGATATGTTGCATTTTTGTTAGGGCAGACCAACATACTTCCTCTTTTTAAAAAAGCCCAAACAAACCCTAACCCTCTAAATAGAGCCTTAGGGCTTGCTCCTGCAAAGACTTATGCACATGCTTAATACTAAGCACATCAATAGTCCCACTGAACTCAAGGGGACTACCTAAATGCTTAAAATTAAATATATGCATAAATCCTTGCAGAATCGGGGCCTTGGATTACAAGAAACAACAAGAAACTGAATACTGATGGTTCCGTATGTAAATATTGCATCAGTGGATAAAGTTTTATGTCCTATAGGTCTTTTCCTCTGATCTTCCGTATTAATCCACTATCGTTAGATTTTCATGGAAGGCAAATTAGAAAACACACAAAACTATTTTCTATTTTTAATGTGGAATTATGTTACATATCATTTTGTACGAACAGGAGAAAAGTCACCAGTAGGCATACTAATAATTCCCTTTTAGCATAGCTTCTGACTTCCTCAGTACTAGAATTCACTTGAAAAAAAAAAAAAGAAAACTACAGAATTAGTGACCTTTCACATGGGATGATGTTATCCGATTATGTAATTTTACTGGCACAGTAACTGTAGTGAAATTCCATATTTCAATATAATTGTTATAACACAAGGGCCTGTATCCTGCTGTCCTTATTCAGCCAAAACTCCCATTGACTTCAAAGGGAGTTTTTCCTGAACACAACTCTAGAATAGGGCTCACAGTTTGTAACTTTTCATGTCTCCCCTAAAGGGAGCTAGTGATGTTTAGCATATCCCCAGTGCAAGACAATTTTAAAGGTATATTTTAAGGCATGTATGTTATATAGTGGAGTGTCTGTTACAGAATTAATAGGGGTGCATAAAAGGCTTGTGAAAATCCATTCCATATTCTGGCATGACCTAACCAAGTATAGGCTATATTCTTCTTACAATGCTTTTTTTGAATTCACAGAGCTCAACTCTGCTCTCAGTTACACCAATGTGAATCTAGAGTAACTATTAAATTCAATGGAGTTATTCTGATTCACATTACAGTATCCAAGAGCAGAATTTGGCCTATAATTCCACTGTAGCTGAGGGCAGAATCTGGCTCATAATTGTCACTCTCAGATGATTTATTCGGTAATTCATATTTTAAACAGTATGTAATCCATTAGCAGTACTGAAAAACATGCAATAACTACATGGGTGGACTTAGATTTCTTAGGTCATATTCAGACAGATGGCTTTTTTGTGATTCTTTTTTTCCCATAAGTTTGCTCTCTCTTGTATTAGGACTGGACTGATACTTTCATAGGATTTTTCAAGATTAGGTAAAAGGTTTATTGCTCACAGTCCTTCGAATTCATCGTGACTCTATGCTGGCTTTGCCTATGGTTTGCCATTTGCCGCTTTTATCTAATAATGAGATTTTATCAGGATACGTACTCTTCAAAGGTTTGTAAAGGGGAAAAAAATCTGATCAGAATACGTTAGCTGCTTTCAGTTAAACACATTGTGAGATCCTAAAATAACGGTTCTACAACATGGCAATGTTTCAGTATTCTGCAAAAGATCCTCATTAACAAGAAGGGCACCAGGTTTTATAAATGGGTTTTTACTACAAATCCCTGTTTTGTTCCGTGCATATAAAAAGAAACTCCTGCTTACTTGAAATAGATTTGTAAGAAAGGGGAAATGTTTTGGGGTTTTGTTTTTTAAACTGCATATATTTGCTAAGTGCAATTACCTACCTTCTATTAGTGAAACTTTACTTTCTTCCTTTATAGTAATATATAGTTCTGAAATTCCAAAGGTTTCTGGTGCTTTTCAGTTGTCACCTCAAGTCAAAATCATGGAGTTCAGCTATAAAAAAAATTATATATAATAAATTTAACTTGACCTAACCAGAGATTTTTAAAACAGACAGTTTTGTTTTGGTTTGGTTTTCAAACATTTTTTAAAAACTGTATATCTAGTCAACCCTTTGCTCTCATTTATACAGTAAACATTGCTTTCCAAAATTTGGTCTGACAATCAAACCCTGATAAAATTTGTGACAACACAGTGCACCAAAGAATATACTTCTAAGAAGTGTAAAAGATACTTTTGAACCTGAAATGTTTCAAAAGGAGGATAAATCATATGCTTTTACATCTCAGCAATTTATATATACATGGGTGTCTCTATATGTGTGTGTGTGTGTGTTTATGTATGATGCATGTATTGTTTGATTCTGAAAAAATAAAATCCCCATTTAACCAACATTTATATGCAATCACACTTGTGCATAATATAACCCTTGACCCGCATTACAGATGACCTGGTATTTAGTGCTTACCAGCCTATTTTATACACCAAAGTAAACTTTCATACTACAGTTCAAATTTAATCAATTTTTATTTTGCAGTCTTTGTAGATTGAGTCTTTTGTTAAGAAAGGACGTCTTGTTTCCAAAACACACCACAAGTAATCACTGGCATCAGAGTGCCACCAAAAGGCAGAAAAAGAAATTAGCAACCACATACTGACCTTTAGAGAGACAGCTAAGGTTATGCACATAACATTTGCTTGTTTACTTTGCAAAATAAGCAATGAGCTGGAAATTCCTAGTTTAGTAAGCGTCTCGGTGTACCTAAAAAGCAACATTGAGAACAACAACAAAACACACGGTTGTTATTATTTTTCTGTAGTTGTGCATGGAGCCTATTATCTGCTTTGCTCTATATCTATCATGATGCAACTTTAATAACGTTAGCCACGACTGCTCAGAAAATCACAGCTGTAGCTGGAGGCAAAAAAAAAAAAGCTAAAATGAGGTGCTTCTCCCAAGCCTCACCTAGTGCGCTGAGTATTGGCTTATGCGTGAGAATAAGCAAACGAATCGATCGCTGCAGTAGGTTGATGGCTACTGGTCGTTTTGATGGATATGACTGTAAAAAAAAAAAGTCCAGATTGGTTCACAGTGGACCTCAAACCATGTCAGCTAAAACCAAAGAGACAAAAAAGTGACAGCTGTGGAGAGTACACTGCAGGCAGTCAATGGTTCCTGTGATTTATTGTTCCATCTGCCTTGCCGCTGTGAGGACAAGTTCCCCCTGATTTGGTTAAAATGAAAAGGACCTCAGAGAGCACAACGTGTTTTTTGAAAATGTGCAGAAACTATTTTTTTTATTTCTTGATTTATGTCCCTTTCCCCCTCCATAATGTTTGCACCAATTGTTACCCAATAATGATTGCTGAAAAATGTGAAGCTTCCCAACCACTAACAACTCCTCTGACCTCCCCCAAAGGGAAAAAAAAACCAGTAAAAAGATAAATACCCACAAAAATGACCTACACTGTCAAATACAAACAGAAAACTCGTTTAATTTTTGCCTTCTTTTCAATTAATAGCTTCACTTGATTTGAAAGTCTGAAAAGCTTTTGGATTGTGAAACAGTTGAGGCATATCCAGCTGGCTCTAAAATATTATTGGTGGTGTAACAATTTTATGTATTAGAGGGTTCAAACTTCTATTATGAATTTGCCTGAGCCACCCAAGTATATGGGCAACCGTATTCGATTAGAGGAGGGCACTGCTGGAATTTAGCCCTGCAATTTACACTGGAACCTTTACAATGTTTACATATGAACTTTTGCTGTTTCTGACTTGAAAAGCAACATTTCCTTCATGTGGTTGATATAGCTTCTTACCCTATTAAAGAGAAGCACTGCATGACACTTCTGTCAGGGTAACATGAAAGCCTAATCAACACTTAAAGGTGTAACACAACACAAATAATCTCACTCCTCTGGGAAACTAAAGTAGCAGTCTGAGAAACATTTTGACCTTTCCCTTGGAGAATTAAAGTATGTGATAGCAGAAATATGGTTAATGTTTTAATACATTTATGTTGCATAAATCATAAATGAAGCATTAAGTTATCTAGTGCTCTCTAAAAAGTTTTAACAAATATGAGCAAATTGAATGAATCTCATAGAGTGATGTATTGATAATTTTCAGTGTGTATCACGTTAGGAAAAATGGATTTAGGGCCTTAGAGACCTTTCATATTCCTGCATATGTCATAATTCACTCCTTAAAACTGCACGAACCAGTAATCTACAATAAGTTAACTAAAGGCTCTTACTCTCCCATTCTAATAAATGTTTAATGCAGATCAGCAAATTTTCAGCAAATTTCCCATGAAAAGGCCTGTTGGTTTTGATGGTGCATGGAAAGTTCTGCTCTCTTTTGCCTTCATTCGAAGTCCCTTAGGTCCTGACCTCTATGGCAGGCACTTCCTGGCAGAAGGTTTCTTTAGGCCTCATAGGTCCAACCTGGTGTCAAAAGCTGGCCTTGTCTCCTGTCTCAGGATGTTGGTTTTACCTTTCAAGTGTTTCCTGAATTTGTGAAAATTCTTTTTCTGGCTGGTCGTCCATAGTGGCTTAATGTTCAAAAAATATTTACCTTTTTCACAGAGAGAGAGAGAGAGCGAAGAAGAGAGAGAGAGAGCGAGAGAGAAAATTCTTAGTTGCTACTGTTGAGCAGGGGGTTTTCTCCTGGGACCAGTTCTAGTTTTGGAACATGTTATTGTCAGGCAGAGGTCAACATCTTTTACCTCTTTTTTCCATTATTCAGAATAAGTATTGATGTTATGTTTTAGCTATTTAAAAGCCAGCTGCCTTGCTCATTTCAGATATTTTTCCTGGTATTATTGTATGTGGTAATAGCTGGCCTGTGTATCGTCTTTCACAAAATCTAGCCTTTCAGGGTCTCAGTCTTCAAATGATATCAATCAAAATTTATGCAATTCAAAATCCATATGTATAGAGTCCCAGTTCACCTCATTTAATGATAATAGTAAACCACATGTTGTGTACATGTCTAAAACACTTTTCTAGTTCTTGACTGTATTAACCCTAGGGGCACTATGTTTTTGTACAGCTTGCCCAACTGAGCAGCATAATATATTGATTAATACTTGGCAACAACTGCATTCTTAAATAATAAAACTATGAACAAGGTAAATGTGTACTAGTAAAATAAGAAGAGTGTCAACATTATTTGGGGAAATATGTTAATATAAGATGTTAAAGAACAGGAGAACAGTGGGTATTTCAATTAAACTGCAGTATCTATAACTAATTTCTGTTCATTTCCTAAATGATATCTTTATTAAGCCATCTACATCACCTTCTGAAATATATATGGTATATCCACCATGAATACCTTGTGTTAAATACAGTTATATATGCTGTGTCCACTATAAATGGGAAAAGTTGGGCATTTCTTTAAAAGACAAATTGGGATTAGAAAGCTGTGTTATTATGAAATTATTCACGAATATACACTATCTGTGGGTATCAAAGGCAAAAACTGGTAACAGTTCCTACTTGTACAATAGCATTTGCCCCGACAGACTGCATTATTTGCTTAAGGTTTTATATACAGTTACAAATAAGATTTGCTTTCATGGAAAAACACTAAAACATTTGGCAAAGAAAGAACTGAACATTTTCCTTAATTTGTTTTGGCAACTCTGAAAAATAGATCCCATTACTCACACTTGTGCATTCCAAAAACATAATAATGAACGATAATTTTAGGAAAACCAAGATATAATTAAAAATTCTGTGACATCATAAGCACTGAGAGAAGCTAGGTGAGTATAAACAGAAACATTTCAGAGAGAGTTGTATTTAGCATAGAGGGTAGCTTTAAAAAAGAAAAGAAGAAGAAAGATTCAACTGAAGACCAATTGCAAGCATTTATTTTGTGAAGCATATTAAAAATACTAAGTAACATGAATTATTTAGCAACTAGTTAAATTGTTTTCATACTTCTTTTTAAAAAAGGAGAGCAATTTTTTAAACACAGATGCATATTCACATTTCTGTCATTTGAAATTAGACTTTTGTATGAAAATAAATATTGAAAAATTAAGCATGATTATATTTTGATTAACTGGAATTGGTCCCTAAAACCACAAGGTATAGCAGCAAAGATTGCATCTGTCTCTTCCTTCAATGACATCCACATGACTCACAGTGAGGCAGGAAAGCTGTTGACAAATTAATACTTTAAGAAAATAAACTATGGTCATGTTGAACATAGAGCAACTTTATCCTGATTAATTTGCGTTGGAGTCAATCCAGCCCCCATTTACAAAGCCCCGCAGTTTGTACAAATGTAATTTCCTAATATTTACATGAGGAAAGCCTCAGCAGTTAAGCTTTGCCTGCAGTGTGAGTTTTGTGGTTAGTAAAAAGACAATAAAAATACAGAGAGGTAATTGTAAGCACATTTGGAAAAAAACATTTCTACACTCCTCCTTGCACAGCCCTATAAAAATGTGTTGTGTTATGTTGTGCTTACAGGGAATGCTGTGCCAGCATTCACCTATCAAAGTTTTAAGTAATGTAACACCTAATGCTTAATAACAACTGCATTGCTGCAACTGAACATAACAAACAAACAAACCTTTATAACACTAACATTATATTTTAACTTTGTTATTCTCTAAATGCTGGTATAAATTTAGATTAGGCTGCCTAATCACACAGTCTGTCATTTTATGTCTTTATTTAAATAGAATGTTAGACATTCATACATTTGTCTAATTTAATAAATATGAGTGAGAAAAATGCAGTTTTAATGTGTTGCTTTGTTGGAAGAATATTAAAAATAACCTTTAGTTTTAATGAGATTTTTTCCCCATCAGTTTACACAATTTTCCAGATGCAAAATGAGCTTTTGGCTGTAAAATATTTTATCACATTATCTTACACAATAAAGATTACATGTTTTCACTCTCTCTCAACTCCACCGCAATTATTTTTTAGTGTTTGCAAATCATAATATCATTTAAAAACTATATTTTATACCTCATCTAAAATACTTTTATAGCAATGTGATGAAAAAAAACTCCACCCAACAACAACATCTATTTAACAACTCTTTTTAAGTGGCTGTAGTATGCTTTGGTACAATTTCCCAGAAAAAGACACAGCTAAAGAAGCTTAGCTGTTCTTGAAAACAAATCTCCCAAGCAGCATCTTTGCAAAAATCCCCAGAATTTAATTCCCCTGACTGAAGAGCCCAGAGAGTCTGAATGTAAAAATAGTAGCCCTGTCATTTCACATTCATTAAGTGTGAAACGCAGAAATTAATAATGTAAAAATATGCTTTTTAATTAGTCTTACATTCTGCCCAATGTACTTAAATGGGATCAGCAGCTCCCTAATGATTTTTTTCTTAATAAAGTATTAGCCTGTGATGCACTGCGGTTGACAGGTATGATAAACTGGAAAGTACTTTTGGAGGCGTATGAATGATACCAAAATAGTACTCTCCCATTTAAATGTAATTAACATCAGGGAGCAATATTACATGAGGAGAAGCCTGCAAGATTTTTATTTCAGGGTTTGTGGTTGTGTTGTATTTTTGTTTTGTTTTGCTTTTTTATGAGTAGTTTGATGATTGCAGCAGTGATTTTATAATTTAACTACCTCTGTTGAAAGCGAAGCTTTCGCTAATAGCAGGTCAACAGAATCATAAAGCAGTCTTAAAAATATTAAAAAGAAGGTAAATCTGCCTAGATAACCTAGTCAATAGTAATGTGTGTGTAATTTTATAGATGTGTGTGCATATATATCCCCTAATTTGTGGTTTACATCACTATTTGAGATCAGTATTTGTTCTCTGAAGGGACTTACTTGATATTAAGCATGTGAAAAAATAAGTTATAGAAAAACCCATCTGAAAAAAAAACTATGGGTTTTGTCAGAATCAGAAATGCTGGAAGTCTGAACAAAATATAGCAGTTAAGCCAAATGAACTTCAGACATCATTCAAACAGCCCAAAACACAGGGAAATTGTAATCAACTCCCCCTTCCCAAAACAATTTGCGTCTTTAAATTAGTACAGTAAGCTATTTTAAAACAGGAGATAGATGATTGTTGACCTGTGTTGCTTATATAATAGCATTCCCTAACTCATTTACATGCCAAATGTCAAAACCCACTGTCTACTTAAGAATTTCTTCTCATATCTCTAAGTAACAGCATTCCCAAATGATGCATTTTCAATATAGTAAACAAGCAAACAATGACTACAAATGTAGAATATGACAAAAACAGATCAGTTCTGGAAAGAATCCCTTAATATTACAGGAGAGCTTTACAGGACTGATCTGCCTTTTGGCTGGTAGGATTCTCCTAAACTCACTAGGAATCAATAAGGTATGGATACAATTCACACAGTGAATCATACATACTCCATGTATAGTCACCAATAATGTATGGTTTGACTTCATTCCAATTTCATCTCATTTCTCTTTATTTATATATCCTGATGTTCTCTAATGCATGTCACATTTCTAAACATGCACTGACATTTCTATATGTTTTCACACTGTTCATCTGCTACTACTGTTGATAACCACAGTGGGTAACATGCTTGGTAGCATAAACTGTTTGTGACACTAATGTACTACATTACTTGCTAAATGTTTCCTCAAATATATGTCTTTGTAGCAGCATTCACACTGATTAAACTTCGTATGTGTGATGGAACCTCTTTTTTCCATTGCATATTTAAATTGGAAAAAAATCAAAAATACTAATCTTTGCTAATTTCCTAATTTTCAATCAGACACAAGAGTTCTGAACCTCCGCCCCACTCTGCTGAGCAAGCTTTCAAATTCTGATGTCATTTTTCATGTGTCTTTCACAGCCACAAAGAAAATTAGTAATATGGAGGGAAAAAAATGAGTTCAGATTTTCTTTTTCTTACTACAAATGCACTAGTTAGGATTGCTGCAGAGGAATATTTTTAAACATCCTGATTCAGCTAAAGGCCTTTACCATAAACTAAAGTATAGGCTTAAAAAAAATCAGTGAAAGTGGAAGCTAAAAAGAGGACTTCAAAAGACTTTCAACCATAGCATTCACCATGAATACTCTGCCATTATGTTATTTCACAGACTTGGAGCGAGCTGTGTGAACATATCTGTAGTCCAACAAGTGTCCAGCTGGTAATAACATTGTATCAAAATCCAAATGAACAAAGATGAATCACTGGATTCTTTATAGTAAATCTCTTTCTTCTGCTTTAGTAAGGTCTAATGGCTTTTATAAACGTGGTCATTAAATGTGATTTCTTTTCTTATTTATATTGGCAGTGCAAATCTACCTACCTATCAGCTAAATTTAAGCTCTTGTATAATATTTTTCCAATCACAAACACCATTGCATTGTTCTCCAGAGAATTATGTGATGGATCTATCTATTTATGTGTTCATGAATCAAGCAGTCCAAATCATTGGAGTGAAAAAAGTTTGTATAATCTATGGCTTTTATAAGAGTCCATTGAACTTATACTTCTCTGGGGATTTCCAGTAATGCCACGTTATTGGCACAATCCTCTTGCAAACCCACTATACAAAACCACCTGCAATTTATGAATATTTCAGTTATAACAGTAGTCAGAGTTTATGTAAAAATCAAGGCTTAAAATATAGCTATACTTCTGAGTCAAGAAATAAAGTTTCCAGGAGCATCTACACCTCTAATGGGACACTGAGTCAGAAACTGATAATCTAAGCAGCCCTGGAGTAAACAGATGTTGACATTTTTTGTTACTGAGATGTTAACTACATTTCCTTATAAAGAATAAAATAAAATAAAAACAATAGCACTTACTGGGACATATTTACATAGAACCACACTGGGCAAACCTTAATCTAGCTGAGTAGGATTTACATGAGTAGTCTCAGCGAAGCCACCTGGGTATATAACAATTTACCTGCTCTGGCAATTCAGAAACAGTTCTGCATACAAGCAGGCTATAGCCCCACACAGGGGCACATTAATTAATTAATGTCTGTAAAATGGGATGAAAGGAGGTCTAGAAATGCCAGGTATTACTGAAAACAAATTGGTCCATTCTTTCCCAAAAAGTCTTATTGAACATAGTTCACTTTTTTGTCTAACAAACCCTGTTGCAAAATTATATTATTGTCATTAAATACCAAATTAACAAGACTACAATAAAAAGGATCCAGCTGCAATAAAAAACACTGTACAATGAGATACAGTTAGAGGGGGCCTAAGATCCCCATACCTGGGAAGATGAAGGCAGAAGACATCATGTTGAGGATGTGATGCTTATTCTCTCGGAAGGATCAGCTTACATTTTCACTTACAATACCCCCTTAATGGCCAGCCCAAGAACTGGCATTTGTGCTGGTGCCAGAGGGAATGCATGTTTACCAACTGGCTGAAGTAACATGCTGCAGTGGTTAGAGACAAAGAAATGGAGAAATACAGTACAAATTCAAGGGATACAAGGACAATACAAACTGCTGTAAATGCAGTGGGGTCATGTTAATGCCAGCAAATCAATCACTCTAAATGCTATTCATCATTCTATCAAAGGCAGACAGAACACGTATATTATTTATACAAGTCTGAAATCATTTTATGTTACTTACTGCAGAGTCAACTTCTGAATTGATAGGGAGATCTCCTGGAACAGTGTTATCTCTTCATCTGCATACCAGACTAACGGACATACTTGATAGATACTTGTGTCAAATATTAGATCAGAGTTAAAGTAAATGACCTAGGCCCCATTATACTATAGAGGCCTACATAAGTAACAAGTGACTTCATTTTAAATTGCACACTATGTAAAGAGATTAAAATGGTTATATTATTAGTTTTATTAAGAGAGTTAGCTATCTAATCTGTCTAGCTATTTCTACTAGCACAGCGCGTCTGAGCACCTTTACAACTCTCTTTGGGCCAAATCATCTGCTCTGCTTCTGTGAGCAGAAAAGACCTAAATCTAGCAAATATCTCCGGGGAGGCACAGAAAGAACAGGGGAGGCACTTCACGGTAGTATTGCAAGTCTCCTGGGGCCCTATGAAAGCCCCTGTGCTTGAGCTCTGTGAATCCATCATTTATTTATTTTTATTTGCACTGCAAGGCCCCAGTGTCAGGTACTGTACAAACACATTACAATGGGATGGTCCCTGCCCAAAAATGCTTAAAATCAAGTTTAAGACAAGAGATTGTGGATGGACATGACAAATGGGAGGGAGCACCAGTGGACAGTCAGACAGCTATGAACAGTGGAATAAGCAGCAGTTACAGAACACCAGCCGCTCCATCCCAAACAGACTCCCTATATAGGTATCCAGCTGCGGTCTAATGCTACCTGACCCCCTTCATGCCTGCCAGCACGGCTATGCAGCTGCAGGGGGACTCGACCAATGACAGCACAAGGGTGCTGCCAGGAGGAAGGCCAGTACTGTGACCAGCCTACAGCTAAGCAGACTGATTCCCTTCCCTCAACCCCTCCAAGATCAGTGAAGATCAGCAGCTATTTCCATTGCTTCCACCCAAATCCTTCCCACTGAAGTGTCAATTACTTGGCATCTCCATGAAGTCAGCCATGCAGTTTCCTGGCTCCTCTACCGCCTGCAGATTTTACAACAGAAGGAGGAGATCCAGTCTATTGTTATAGTATGATCTCTTTGTAAATATATAGTTCTCCAAATTAATGCTGATGATGTTTCTTTTAACTAAGTCAACCAATGAATCATTACAAACTGCACAGAATTTGTAGTGGATGAAGAGATGAATTTATAGCATAAATAAAAAATGGTGTTCCCAAAAGATTTCCTGTGTGAACATTAACTAATGGTGGGATTTTGCTGCACACTCACAAGTTTACTTAGCAAACTCTGAAACTGATTAAATCCCTCATTATTGCTTTGAGTGTGTAGGGATGGGTGAAACTTGAACCTGGGCCTACAGGTAACAAACATCCTCACACGGCCATTTAGCGGCAGCTATAATCTGGCTCCTCCCTGTGACCCACAATTTGCAGAGGTTGCACAACCTGGGAAGTTCCACCTTGAGTGATCAACTGACAGTTGTTTGAGAGATCCCTTATTGGCTCCTTGGTCCTATATAAACCCATGGGTCTTACCAGGAAGTTTCCAGAAAACAACGTGAATCCTTAGCTAGATGACATAGCTGCCCTGGTTCACCGCCTCTGAACTCCTGATATCACCCTCAGCTCAGTATTAAACCTGACTCCTGCTCAACCCCTGGCACACCTACACTGATCCTGATGCCTGGTATTGACCTTCAGCTTGATTCCTGGGTCCATTATTGGCTCTGACCTTCAGCTTGCCTCCTCATTTGGAGTCTGGCTTTGACCTTCAACTTGACACTTGACTCCGACTCTGGCTTTGCTTCCTAGCTCCTACCACTAGCAGGACCGGCTCTAGGCACCAACAAAGCAAGCATGTGCATGGGGCAGCACAATTCCAGGGGTGGCATTCCGGCCGTCCTTTTTCTTCGGGGAAGGTGTGCTCTCAGAGCTGCGCCACTTAGACGGGGCGAGGGTGCCGTGTCCCCGGCCGCAGCGGGAAGGGGAAGCCCCAGCCCCGGGATGCTGAGCTGCCAGGGCCCAGCCGCTACCTGGGGAGGAGAGGGCAGGTCCTGCCGGGGAGCCAGGGCTGTGCCACCTCATCTATGCACTGGCTGCTGCGTTGCCTTGTGCCACCCCTTATATCGGGGCTTCTCTGTGCGGCTGGGTGGGGGAGGAGGATAAAGCCCCTGCAAGCGCTGGGAGAAGGTGACATCACTCCCTCCGCTTCCAGCACTGCCTGCGAGCCCCAGCCCCACCTGAGCGTGGGGCGGCAAATTTTTTGCTTGGGGTGGCAACAAACCTGGAGCCGGCCCTGACCACTAGTCCTGCTTACCTTCACCCAGGATCCTGATAGCGTGGAAATCTTATCCCAGATTTTGCCTATTGCCCATTTTTAAAAGAAAAAATATTGTGTAGTTTACAAAATCCTAATCCAGATACTTCCAGAAACGGACAGCAGATGGGGCTACAAAAATCATCAAATAAAAATAATGGAATGTAGCCTTTTACAGTCTGAAAACCAATTTATTCTGAACCATTTCAAAAAATAAATAGGATTCTCCTTTTCTGTTTTAAGACATCAATGAATCTGTTTCATAATGGGCTTTTGTAAACCGATTATCCTTGATAATCTCATTAGCTGAAATTATCTTACTTTTCTAACATGGTAGATTTTTAAATACCTTTTATTTCATATGCCCCTGGGCATGTTGCAATACAATTTACTATTAAGCAAAATAATTATCTATCTCAAACCTTAATGCTTAAGAGTAAAAAAAAAAAAAAAAAATCTGAGGGGCAGATATTAGAAAGTAACAAGAAAGTAACCCCGGAACTGAGATCAGAAACTGGAAAAACTGTCCTGATGAAAAAAAAAACAAACTCAGGTATGGGCTAAGTTAAAGGTTCGTCCCCTTGAAGTAATTGAGCCAAATTCAACTCCAGTGGAATTCTTATGCTTACACCATGACTGAGTTTGGTGCATTTTGCATAAGTATTCTTTAGTAAATTCCTATATTTATCAAATAAAGGCCTTCTTTATAAAATTGCACAAACATGGCAGGAAACCAAACTTTCTCACTTAAAATTATACCTAGGATTTCAGCACAGATCAGAGGCAGCTTCAACTCCTCGCCAGATTCAAAGGCGAAGTCAGCAACACAGCTGGGGAAAGGTGAAGGAAATGAAATTGACACACAGCTGCCACTTCTGGACAAATTCAGCCCACAAGTGGGCATCAGAATCAAAGGTTGTCAAATATGGCCTTGCTTTTGGGTGCATTAATAACGGAGGCAGAGAAGACACAAGTCCAAGCTTTAAGCAACAAGAAGATACATTGCCAAGTGAGAGCTGTAATTTTATGCTTCTGATATAGACTTGAGCAATTAAGAAGTATAAGTTGTTTAAAAATAAGCTTAAATCTGCATTTTATGTATGCAAGTTTGCAGCTGTAATGGGATTATGATGTCAGCAAAGGGAGAGAAGTTTGCAGCTGCACTGGGTTATGGAGGTAGCAAGCAGCTGTTAAAATAGAGAACTAACGGTGATTAATTCTTATTATGTGTTTGAAGATCTTACAATGAGTTCAGGACCCAAACCCTCCCAAAGGGAATGAAATGAAGTAGGAGGATTTTAAAGAGGGTGGGGAGGGGGAGATAGGGAAGATTTTAATGTTTATTTGGTCTATTCTGCTCAGTCTTAAATCTCTTTATATTTCAGTGTTCAACAAATTTGTACTTAAAATATGATTTCAGTTATTTTTATCAGAACAAAAAATATCTACCTGATAAACCCAGTGTTTTCGTATTTCCTATCGAGTATTATACAGCCTGGGAAATTACCTACATCCCCGAAGATACCCACAGATTGAATAATCTGGAAAAAGATATAGGTAAATTGTTTACCACATTGGTTGCAAGATATAAGGGTTTGCACACACTGGTTGAGCTCGAACAGTTGTGAAGATCTGTCATTGATCCAAATATAGTTAGCTCCATTGACAGTAAAGTTTATATGCTGAGATGAGAAGAGATGAACTAATCACTCTGTGATAAAGTAAACCAGAGCTAGGCAGGCAGAGAGTGGGAAATATTATTCAAACATTTCAGCAAGTAAGAAATCAAATTTCAATTTGCCATGCATGCACCCCCATTCTGTATTTGCTTTCTGCAAATCTTTCTGTGAGCAAAGTTTTGTTCATACAAATATCAGTGGGAAAATGAATTTCAAACTTTAACCAAAATTCATTAACACAATGGAATTTGTTTGGGGGTGGAAGTAGTAGGCCTCTGGCTATTCCCAGTCAATTTACCCCCCAAAAAAGACACTCTTGCCTTAACAGAAGCACCATAACAGAAGTGCAAGGCTTGAATGCCAAAGCTATGCTGTTGATGTTCATGTTAAATCTTGTCCCCTGGTGTCTTCTCAGGGTCTGAAAGTGCCTTTTGGAAGATCCCTTTCTCTCTCGACTATCTCCCCTTGCTCATTGTGGGCTCGATTATGAGATGCTCTTGTTTGGCTGTACAGAGTCAGTGTGGCACAGGAGAAGATCTCTCTTGCTCAGCTACATCACTACAGCAATTCCTGTGCTGTCTCCAATCTGAGGATGCACAGGCACTGTTCACTCTTGCTCCAAGCTAAGTAGCAAGCCAAAGGTATGAGATTTCTATTTATGTTGGAGGCAAGGACCAGCCGAGAAAGCAACACTGGACTCTGCAATTTAATAGAAAAGATAGGGGGATTGGATATGAAGGTGTTGGGGGAGATCTAGCACCTTAATGAGCAGTCTGGAGATGGCAGGCTCTGAGGAGCTTGTGTGGGGTTGAGGAGTAATGAGTAGGTGCATGCTGTGTGATGGCAGAGTGCCCAGAACTTGAAGGGAACTCTATGAGCCAGTCACCTGCCGGGGTCAGATGTATAAGAGTAAGTTGGAGGCAATGAAGGTGAGTGGGGGATGGTGAAGGTCATCACAAGGAAGTGGGCATAAGGTCTAAGTGAAGATAAGCATCCCAACTTTTTGACACTTTGGCTGCCTCCCAGGAACTTCCTGCAGGTCCTGAAAACACTGATTTTGCTGCTTTACAGTCCATTGTGCCTTCCAGCCTCCACTGCACAAATAAGTATAAGAAAGGCAGAACTTGGGCAAGCTGAGTTTGTGGATGCCACCAAATACTCATCAGTCACGGCTGGTAAATTAGAACCCACTTCTCACATGCAACCCACAGCTAACCCACAGTGGGTCAAAGGCATTTTAAGAGTATGACCATAGCCATCCCAAAAGGAAGAAGCACGCAAGGTACACTGATATTTTGTGGACTCTAGCTGGGAGCCTAGAATATTGATCTGTATTTGCAGTTGATGCAATCCAGAAAGCACACTTTGGCTCTCCCCATTTATGATTATCCTGTACCTGAGTGAAAATGTTTCATTGATGAGTGCTATTTGGACCTAAAGGGATCTAAGTGGGATTGGACACCACTTTGATCACAACAACTTTTCTGATGGTGGGTTTGGAGAATCAGCCAGGGACACATATTAACACGGAAGGGAGGAAATGCAATGGATGATCAAACAGAATAGTAGTCCTAGGACATAAAAGCATAATGTATGGCTCTTCCATTGTGATGTGCGCCTCTCAGTGTTCAACTCTGATGTGTTCTATCTGGACACTCAGTTATAGCTCATAGGTCTTGTAGGTCTTGGTGTGGTGGTTGGCAGTAACACAATGTGCTACATGCATGTTAGCAGGTAGGCTCGGAAGCTAGAGCACTGGGATTAACAGCAGTGTCCTGAAGAGGCCAGAGAAGTGGATGATGGGTAATTAGTTTCTCTATCCAGGCACTGAGTTAGGTGAGCAGGCATCAGCAGAATGCTAGCTCTCAGGAACTGGGTGGTGTCTGCTCCTAGAGGGGATCCAATCTATCAGCATGAGTACACAAGTTATGTGACAGAATCTATGTGTCCTGAACTATAATGCCATGACCAGGAATAGCCCCACTGGCCCAGATTACAGAAGTAATTAGAACACAAGCACTGTGGGAGGTTTAGGTTTAGACAGTATGTCCATGTTATAATTAATAAGCAATTTTTATTTGAATCATGTGTTTTGTCTTTGTTTGAGTATGTTCTCAGCAAAGACAAAGATCAAGACAAAATCTACACAGATCACAACCAAGATAAAAGGCAATCATAAAAAGACAGACAGAGAAAAAGAAAAACCCAGAAAAAAGAAGACAAAGAACAGAGAGACACCAAAGAGGACACAGAAAAAAGATAGGCAAAATGAAAAGACAAAGAACACAAATGATAGAGTATCAGAAAACATGTAAGAGATGCACAAAAGGAAAAAGGGGGGGAAATAGAAGTCTAAGAACAAAAGGCATGGAATACAGAACAGGAGCAGGAACACATGCAAAGAGAAAATTGGGGAGGAAAGTGCATTGAAGAGAAGGCATGAAACATGGCCCAAAGAACAAAAATAAATATAATGAGGAGATAAAACAACTAATAACCTTCTGATTTGCATTAAAATAGTCAAATGAACTCACACAATAACAGAAATGCTATCAAGCTGAATAAAGACATTTCTCATGTCCTTAAAATTCTAAAGCTCTGAGTTTGAATGGTTTTGGAGTCTAGGCAGTGGGAGGAACGGACTGGCCAGATGAAGCATTAACTCCTGCTACAAGAGAAATAGCAGCAACTAGGTGGAGCTGGGGGGCTGTGCCAATTACATCATGGATCCTACAAAAGACATAACAGGTCAAGGGATGCTGAAGCAGCAGTGAAAGCCCATCGATGGGTCCACTTCCTCAGGGATGCTTGGGATCCACAAGATTGGAGAGTACAGCCCTGTACTCTACAGGCTCTTCCCTGTGGGGAACACGTGACCAAAACTCAGCTAGGGGAGTGTAGCTGCATTTTCAGAATCTCTTGTCACTCCCCCATTACCTTGGAAGGAGTGATAAGGTCCAAAGTTTGGGAGGTACAAATTGAAAGTGATATGATAGGCTACAGCAGAGCAGGGATTTATAGATTTACATCATACCACAGTAGACCGTGTGATACAGCTTGGTTACCTAACTTCCCTGTACCCCAGTTTTCCCATTTGTAAATTGACTAATGATGCTGTTCAGCCATTTACTTAAAGAGCTTTGAGATGTATAGATGAAGTGCTCTGTAACTGTTAAGTATATTGTTTTTAAACTTGTTGAAATCTAGTTGTTTTACTCAGACACACAGGCTAGACAAACATATCTTGAGCCAGCAAAGCCCAGACTTAAAGTTCATTAGAAATGAGAAATAAAGACAGCCATTTTCCCCTTTAAAAGAAAAGGAGTACTTGTGGCACCTTAGAGACTAACCAATTTATTTGAGCATGAGCTTTCGTGAGCTACAGCTCACTTCATCGGATGCAATGATGAAGTGAGCTGTAGCTCACGAAAGCTCATGCTCAAATAAATTGGTTAGTCTCTAAGGTGCCACAAGTACTCCTTTTCTTTTTGCGAATACAGACTAACACAGCTGTTACTCTGAAACCTGTCATTTTCCCCTTTGTTAGCGCATCCTTTTCTGAAATAGTGTACCAAAGTGTTACTGTTACTGAGCCAACAGCAGCAAAATGTTTACATGATATGAATCTTTCATTATTAATTTTTTTCTAGATAGGGAAAAACATCTGCAATTAAAAGAACCTTGAAACAAATCTCTTATGATTTTCAGTGCTGCTACTGATTGTGCAGGTTTGATGGAGGTTGTGCTAACTGTATCTTGAGATACAGAAGGGTTGATTGCATAAGTTAGGATTCTATAGTTTTGACCTAACTGCACAATGGTTTTCCAAAGCTAATTGTTCATATATTGACATTTGTTTCAACATATGTTTGCTCTGCCTTTGTTTTTGTACCGTCAGCCTTCATAATGGATTATGCATTCATGGGTAGTGCCCAGTCTAGAACTGATTTCACATTTTGTTCTCTAATATTTGTATTTAAATCCCTTGCAGAAATGAATGGATCAGTGTCACTGATGCAGAGAAGAATATACATCAATAATCCCATGGACCACTGCAGTAAACCCCTCACTATACTTATTTGGTTGACACAAAGGGAAAAACCAGCAGTTAGGGAGTTAAATTTTTCTACATATTTATATTTCACATACCAGTATTTTTAGATTCCTGGTTTTTCCCCTCTTTTGAGATTTCCTTATTTCTTTCAGACCATTTTCCCCTTATTTCCAGGCTACTTCTCCCTAAGACCAAAGGGGGAGGTTCAGAAACTTCATGTGAGCTTCCTGAAAATGAAACAGATCACCTATAAAAAAAATCCTAGATGAAATGTACAGTTAGAGTTTAATATCTCCCTAAGAAAGAGCTGGCTCTAATCACAACATAGGATTTAAAATTCATTGTTGTACTCAGTTTATTGATTTAATAATGTATTTATAATTTATGATTTCTACAGCAGATGAAATTCTGTTTCAACCATTTGATGAAGATTAATCGGGGGATAATGTGGTTCTGAACCTAAAAGACTCTGCTGGTGCTGAAGTAGCAGATTATTTTCTAGCACTCCAAATCCAGTACCCTTTTTGATCATACAATTTATGCTACTTCACTACTAAATTATAGCATGATTAATATCTAAGAGTAATATCTGAAGTAAAATACTGGTATGCATTTAAAGTATGTCTACTTGAGAAACGATTGGAGAAGTCGGCAGCATTTACACTATTTTTACAAATTCTGCTAATTAATCTTTGAGATTTTCCTTTGGTCATTATTCCTGTTAGCTTTGCTTTCATTCACTGTGCTTGCAATCATTTTATCTGGGTTCTTTTAAATTTTTCAGTTCCCTCATCCAAGACCAATATTTGACAAAGTGATGCAACAAATATTCAGATATTTCCTGCTTCGAGCAGGGGGTTGGACTAGATGACCTTCTGGGATCCCTTCCAACCCTTATATTCTATGATTATATTCTATGATATCAGATCTTAAAACCAGATTCCTATTAACACCTTTTTTTTATCTGCATATCAATTTTGACATTATTTTTGCAGCTTACATATCACAAACTGCTAGAGATAGCTATTAATACTTTATTCGAGTGTCAAATTTTCTGGTGGGCTGAATCATTGTTTTCTTTGAAGGGTACCAACTAGTACTAGTACAAGTGCTAGCCCATTAAAAATCATTCTGGAACTGACAAGACATTCATGAAAAAAGGTAGATGAGAATGATAAGATTTTCACACCACTGTCTTATTGAGGTCCACTCAAAGACCAATCTTTCATTTCAATTTTGTGGGTACCTGAGATACTGGTCTTCATAACTTTCACTAGTGCTTGAATTCACTCTTTTAGGACCAAATAAAAGTAGTCCTGGACAAGGGACTGTGATTTTCAATATTTTACTATTATTTATATAAAATACAAAAATTTTAAAAAACACCAATCAAGTTGTATCAAGGGCTATTTGATTATATTGTCACAAATTAGAAGTTACTTCTTTCAGGTACACGCATTCTTTTCAACTCAGTAATAAGGGAACAATTCTTGTGTTGCACGCATCCAAACAAAACCTTTCTAAAACAGTTCCTTTTTCTACCCATTCCATCCCTATAGTAACATGTAAAACAAGTAAAAGATGCATTCTACGGAAAGTTACAAAATGTACTAAACCAGGTCCATGCTTACGATATTGCTCTGGTTATGAGTGATATGAATGCCCAAGTTGGTAATGACAACCTCAGATACAACCACTGCATGAATAAACACAGAATTGATGAGCAGGTGGACAATGGTGAAAGATTTATGAAGCTGTAAGGTATTATGACCTGTGCATTGGGGGAGGGGTCATTTTCCCTCATCACCCAAAAACACAAACTAACATGGAAGTCAAATGATAGAATTACTGAGAAACAAGTGGAACATATTACCAGCAGCTACTGGTGGAGAAGATCACTTCTGGGTACACGATCTCTTACAAGTGTATGTAGGAAGCAATCACTATCTTGTCATTAGAACAGTTAGGATGAAGCTAAAAAGACAAGCAAATACAAAAAAAGGGAGATGGTATTTGATGTGAACAAACTGGCTGACCCAGGAATCAGGAGGGACTTTAAAATCCAGGTCTCAAATGGATTCCAAGAGTAACAGGTAATGAATGATGATATAGAAGAACAATGGGCTTGCTTTAGAGATGTCTTCCAGGAAGCTGCTACAATGTCAGACAGACGAAGAGGATCAAGCAAAGAAGAGTGTAAACAGCCACGCACATGGAAATTGCTTGTAAGACAGAAAAGCCTTGAAGAAGAGGCCAACATATGTGACATAACAAGAAGAACACATGCTGCAGTGGGAGTATGCAGAGAAAGATAAACTAAGAAGTTGTGTTGAAAAGATAAGACACAAATGAGAGAAGCCAAAGAAGCATCAGTGAGATGTGAGAGGTGACACTAACAAGCTGCTCCAGGTGTGTAAGCAATTGTCATCACGGTTCCAGAGTCAGAGTGTATTGTAAAAGCACAAGATGGAAGATTGTTAACAACAGAAACAGGACAAAAGGAACTATGGTAAGAACATTTTAACAAGTACTGAGCCAACCAGACCCAACAACTCCAATCAACAAATGTAGAGAAGAAGGTGAAGAATTAAAATCTCATTGCTAGAAATTTCAGAAGCAGAGAGGAAGCAATTAAGCAGCTAAAAAATATCAAAATGCCTGGTCAAGATATGATCATGGATGAAATACATATAGCTGAGGAGGAGGTGGTAGTATATGAAATACACAACTTTGTAATATAGTTTGGGAGAACAAATTCTTCCCAAAGGAGTGGAAGAGAAGTGTGATCTGTAAATTACCAAAGAAAGGAAACCAAGAGGTGTGTGACAATTGGTGAGGAATAACACCACTTTCAGTACCCAGAAAAGTATTCTGTAGTGTACTACTGAAAAGAATGAAACTGTTCACAGATTGAAGAACTGTGCAGTAAGCAAACAGACTTTAGACCAAAAAGCTCATGATGATGATACGAAAAAGACCAATACCAATGTCAAACGTGAGGGTAGGATTAAGAATCAGCCAAAAGAAAATGAAAGTTCTTCTCAAGACTGGTTTATATCTGGAAAAATAAGGAGATTCCTGCAAGAACTAAGACAAAATGATACAATGTTATTGTGATACCCACATTTTTATATGCTTCTGAAACTTGAAAATTTCTAGAAACAGATAACTTAATTAATTCTATCAGAGATACTTGTGAAGAATAATTGGTGTCCACTGGTGGGATAAAGAAACCAATGCTGATGCATTACATAAGAGGTGGTCATCGGACTGTAGAGACAATGATTCAAGAAAGAAGGCTGAAGTGGTTTGGACATGTTGTATGGATGTCAAAAACCTGTATTCCTAGAGATCCCTTGATTGGATACCACCTGGTGGAACCATGAAAGAGGAGAACAACAGATGACATCTGTCACTGCCATGGAAACAGACTATAGTGGAGCAAGATGTGTGGCGTTAGACAGATAGAGGTGGAAAGACTGGGGTTTGCCTCGTGTGGCACAAGGCACGAGAGCATTGAATAAAATAAAAAATCCCCATCCACTGCTGTAAAGTTCTCATCCACTACTGTATCCTTCTCTCTGATATTGCCTAATCCCCATATAAAAAAATGCAGCTTCTAAAATTATCTTCCTTGTCCATCTGTCTGACCATTTCACCCCTCTCTTTGGATCCCAGCACCACTATATCAAGTGCAACATTCTTGCCGTTGCCTTCAGGGCTCTGCATAACTCTGCTCTACTATTAATCTGCTGTTGACTTTTTTTTTTATTATCCCTCATCTCCACTGTCATCTTCAACCACTCTGCTGAATCACTCTTGTCAGCTTCAGCACTTTGTGCATTTTTCTTATTATATAGACCTTCCTTTTAAAGCTCACTCACAAAGAGGCATCCATCATATCCAAGTCCCTCCTGAAAACCCACTTCTATCATGACACCTACAAGAAACTAAGTGGATGATGGTGGTGGGCTTGTGGGGTACTTGAGAATAGGCAGCCTATAGTCTTTATACTTAAAAAAATGACTAGCAAAGTGTTGTCAATCACCATTTTACTTGTGTTTTGCATTACTTCTGTCTTCTGTCTCATCTTTTTAGATAAAAGCTCCTCAAGGATCACACCACCTTTTGTGCTCCTAGACAGGTTAGCATGCATAGTAGTTGCTATGGGAAACAAAAAATACCACAACATCAAATGAAACACCATCCTCCTGGTTGAGGAGGATAAGATGTTGATGGGTCTGAAGGGATTCCCATCTTACCACTCACACCCAGGTATCTCACAGGGCAGTATGGAGTCCTGCCATACCAATAATCTACTTAGCCAGCCCTGATGTGATGGCATTTTCTGTTAAGTATGTTTCTGATTTGAGCATGTACAGGTCTTCTGAAATTACTGAAATATTTTACTCATATGAATGTGGTAAAAATATTTTTAAACACTAGTATATATATTCTCTATCCACAAACAACTAGACCAGAGAGGAATGAGTAAGCTCCTCCTTGCTCCTTTTACAATAAGGCCAAGATATTCAAGTCAGTAGAACCACCTAATAATCTAAAGTGAAATGCAATTAATTAACACTAAATTAATAGAGCCAAATCACCATCAGAAGGAGTTGGGAGTGGTAGGAAAACAAAACATTGCTGCTCCCAGCTCATTTAGTTTGGCCAGTTTGAAGTGAGCATGCCACACCACATTTTGCATTCCTGGTGCAGTGGAATAAGGTCAGCTGGGCAAAGGGCTCTCGGGAAAGCATGCTGGTGCAAGATTGCTTAGAGTGTCCTGTTCAGAAATTCACCTCATTGTTCCTGTAAAAGGATGGCCACCCTTCAGCCACTGCTGCTGGAAAAGCATATGTGCAAAGGATGCATAGGCATAACCATAACTGCTTCACACCCAGTGTCAGATCACTGTGGGGCTGTGAGATCCTGGTAGGTATGTAAACCATTTCCCCTAAACTACTGCTCAAGAAATGAAGAGGCTCCCTGCTCCCCATTCCTGCGTAGCACATCTGTGCATAACAGGATAGCATTTTGCCCATACTCTCACACGTGTTGCTGCTCACTTGCTTAAATGTCCATAAAACTACAAGTAAAGAGAAATATCTTCAATTATATACACCAGGTGCACAAGCAATCTTGTGAATGAATGCATACTGTATGCTGAACCATCAGCATCTCTCTAATAATCATATTTTCATCTGTTCATGCAGCTTATCCCTGGAGCTTGCTGGCAGTGCACTTGACTGCAGTGGGACAGACTCACAAATTCAAAGCTAGACTTTAACAGAAGGAAACTGTTTCACTCCTGTCTTCAAAGCATTTACATAAATACAGAAACAATGACAGCAAAGCAGCGCATACAAAAAATCATCTGTGGCAGATCATCAGCCAGCCAGTATTCCAGCCAGTGCATTGACATGAGACATGGAGGCAGCTCTAAGACCACTAAGGAGTATGGATGAGATTTTGCACTGCATCTTTCGAGGCCTTGAGCCAACTTTTCTCTCCCTTTTCTGGGCTTCCCATTAGTGGCTTAAACTCTGGGGGACTTTCCTGTGACCCCCAATATACCCTTCCTCTCCCCAGCTCCATCCTTTATGCCAGGAATTGTGAGGTTCCTGTATTGTGCAGCTTGCTGCCCTCCACATAGTGCCTATGCTGGGAGAATTCTTTCTTAGCCAGAGAAGGGCTTTTTAGAGACTGGAGCATTATATACATCAGAGAAAGAATCCCTCCCAAGCTGAAGTTCAGCCTATCTGTGGTCCAGGGAGAGAAATTTGCACCTGTAAAATTTGTACCTCAAGTTTTGTACTTGCAAAATGAATTGCAAGATCAAATCTGGGTACCTGCCCTTCTAACAACCTGATCTGCACCCTCAAATAGGAAGTTAGAGAGAAACGTACTGAGATATACATCCAGCGTCCATTCAGCTACAGGTGCAGAAGGAATGCTGCCCTTTCAAACATTTACCCCTAAATGAGAATTGGTTCCAGCAAATTCCCAAACCACAGCCTTACAAGGATTGTGTACTTTAAAGGTCCAGTTCAGCTCATTTCAGAAAAATAAGGCTGTACTCAGCCAGACAAATCTTTTCCCCTATCTTCTATGTAGATTTTATTGTTTTATGGGACATGCTACCTAACTGAGTACTCCACATCTGCCTAATCTGTCTCTTTCCCTATCAGAAAAATACTGTGTGTTTAGACCTAGCTGTTGCCCTGTGTTGGAGAGTTATCAGTCATATTCTTCTGGAGAGACATTCTGAGGTTGAGGACATTCCTAAAAGGCATTCTAAAGGCAAGCTAAAAGGCGTTTTAGAACAATTTCCAGAAATAATAAATATTAGTTGTGAGTCTGATACCAGCAACATGTACCTTTCCCTCTTCCTTACTATGTCTGACAAATAAAGTCATTATTACAGACTGACAATGTGGCTTTTTCTGCAAATCAGTGGTGATTGTCAGAGTATTTCATTTTTAAATTATGATGTTAAATGGCGTTAATTGCTGACACTCTCTTGATTCACAGAGCATTTTTATCACATTTATTAAAAAAGGCCAAAGTTTATTTTACAATCTGCAATAAAGCAGAACACAAAAAAACAGCAATTGGCTCACTGCTCCTAACCCATTAGTTTTATACACAGACTGCATATTATTCCTGCTCTATAAGTGATGTGAAAAGCAAAATTGAAGTCCTATACAAAATTTGATCATCTTACTTAATAACAACAGATGCTCAGAGTGGTGGCATTTTGAAAAGAGCTCTGGTTATTAAATGGCAGGACATTTGGCATGCTCGAGCATTATACCATTTTGAAAGCCATAGAGTCACATAAATGGCCAATGAGAGCTAGAAAAATTTGACTCTGTCTGCATAACAAAAATTCACTTCATTTAGAAGATGTTAAATGGCAGGATTGCATTTCAAAAGAAAAGTCTGTAAAACTTAGCAGAGTCAACTGCATCTTTTTATCTAGAAGATGCTATAAACAAAATTTGGAGGACAGGGTAGGCTTGGGAAAAGGAGAAATGGTTCAACAGCATGGCTGAGCAGCCTTAACAGAGAATCCTAATGGCTTCAGCTGCTGTGTGTCAAAACCTGGTGTCATTTGGAAAAGGTTTTGGCAGAAAATTTTCTTCTTTATTTTAAAATGGAGATATCCACAATATGTAGTCAAATTAAAGTAAATGCGCTATGTCTTGACAACACATATGTATCATTGCAATTGTGTTTCTTGTTCTTTAGACACAATAGATATTAGATAGATGCTTATCTTCCTCACAATATTAACTGTAGAATCATTATTGCCCATCATGTAAATGTACCCATAGAGCGTGTAGTGGATGTATCTTCACACCATTTTTATTTGGTTAGAAATGTGCATATTATAAAAAGTTCTGAGAAAAAGTGATGCGTGTACACAGAAGCTTAATGACAGGTGGTAATAATTCAGATTTTTTTTTTAATTTGAGCCAAAGGGCCACGTTGTGATAACTGGGCCTACAAAATTTACCCTAATTGTATGCTCACCTATGAAAAGTATGTGAAAGTTCATAAAATGTCACTATAACCTATTGTAATAAATGTTGATAGGAAAAGATGCAAAAGTGAGATAGAGAGATTGAATTAGTCCAAATATAATTCAAGGACTGCGTTAAGATCGAGAACAGTGTGAAATCAGAATTCAATGAACCAAAATTGGTATGTCAGAAATTAGGCCTAATAGTGGACAAAATAATGAGGGGATGGACTATTCCACCCAGCACTTTCTTTCTGGGTTTGGGAAGGGACAAATAGAAATACTGAAATACTGGCTGACTGAAAAAAGGGGAAAGGGTGAGCTTTACCATCATGGCTGCCACTTCTATCACCTACTGAGGTTCTGAACCTTCCTCATCCCAATCCTGAAAAATGTCCAGGCCAGAGAGAAGGACCCAAATGACATTGCAACCTTCACTGGTTCCAGCTAAATCCCGTACATCACCTGGGATGTGAAACTTTGTCTCTTCCCTCACAACACTGTCCTTTTCCTTCTCTACCTTATTTCTTTTCTTTCCCGATCTCTCTTCTTTTTCCTTCAGTCTAATAAGAATCTAGCTTAGCTGGCTAAGACAGCATATTTTGCAACACTGCTTAAGCATGTGACCAGAGAGGCAAATAAAAGCAATGTCTGAAACAGCCTGATGTTGGTACAAGTTTGCCAGGTCTCAAAGTAGCTAATAAGACTGTGTGCCTTGCTTGTGTTTTTCCAATAGTGAGGTTCAAAGTAAGAGTCAATATCAGAGACAGAAGCTTCATGTTCCATCATTGCTGTTTTTTCTCTCCCCTTTTGTGTGTACATATTGTTTTATCTTCTAGAAAATGGAATCCGATTTTCTTAACAACAGCAACAGCCATAGCCCATCTCAACTAACTTCTCTTTTCCCAAAAGGACAGTCATTACCATCTAAGAGACTGTCAAACAAGGGTTTTTCTTTCTAAAAACTCTCTCCAGCTAAAAGGAAAGGGAACAAGGGATATTGTTAAAATGAAAGCTTTACTTAGCATTAAACATTTCAAATGCTTTACCTGTTTTTTTCCTTTTTTTCTGTATCTTTAATTAAAAGGATTTTTAATGGTGTGTTTGCCATGGTACTAAACAGGCTGAGGTCTCTGTATATCAAACTCGGAACCTTGTTTAATGCTGTTGAATGTTGTACAGTTTCAGTGTCATGACCTTTGAGTCTTTGGACCCATATGCTCCATCTAAATTAATACAACAGTAATTTATACTGTACACTCATCAAGGCAAGAATTATCATGAGTTTTTTGTCTAGCATATTTTACCTATACTGAAGCAGCCTGAATAACTACAAATTGTCCAAAAAAAATCCCTTAAAATGCAAATAAGCACCTACAATATCCATATTGGACGTTTTGCTAGTATATAGATGAAAATAGCCTGTTAGTTTCAATAATGAAGGGTGTACTGTTTGTTTTATGATAATCTGCCTTCAGTGTGACAGACTGTCACCTGCATGGGGGGTAACTTTCAGCATTATATTAGTCCATATGGCACAAGCTAAATTGTATCTAAGCTATGGGCTAATTATGGATGAGTTAATAAAACCAAGCAATGTCATTCTGGCCATTTCTTCTGGTCCTTTGCCGACCCCCCAGGTAAATTATTGCCTGTGTTGCTCTCTTAAACTATTTTCACTTTTGTTCCTGACAGTTGCTGTGGAGTTTTATGCTTAAAACACTTTAATCCCTTTCGCTCACTCTCTCCAATTTAAGACCAGACCAAAACAATCAGAGGTTATTCTTTACACTTTTTCCAAGTAATAACTTTCCCCTGGTAAGTACTGTAACTCACCAAATCTTAAGTGAACCATGTAGAAGTTTCTTACAAACTTGTCTGGAAAATAGTGATATACCACATAGGCTTTACTATATCCAAGAATCTGCAAACGTGCTAACTTGCTTAACCATAGGGACCAAATTGACACAGGGACTTGCCATTTGATGAGCATCCCCAGTGGTGGAAACTCCAGAAGGACAGAAGAAGACAAAAGATTGCAGTGACTTCAGTGGGCCTATTTATATGCTTAAAGTTAAGCACAAACTTAAATGCTTTGCCAGACTAGGACCCACCCCATATTCTGTCCTCCCCTTTAAAAAGAAGGCTCTTAAAAAGTCAACCTCTTTCACTCAGGTTACAAACATTAATGTCACTCTGTGACTGCTCACTGTATGGCACCTATTCGTGCCTTTAGATTGTCAGCTCCTTGACTATATTCTTTGTTTAGCATAACTTGTAAGTAAGCCATGTACTTACAAAGTACTATATACAAAATAACCAGCCAAGTGCAATACTGTTAGTAGAGAATATCAAATGTCAATCCACCAGAAAGAGGGAGAGCTACTGAGTTGTAAGGAAATCTTGTCTGTATTTGATCAGGAAAAATAACTTAAATAAACTGAATTGCAGAAAGGGAATGGTAAGAGCAGGGCATGGTAAGAGCAGGGCAGCTGAGAAAAAACAGAAATTTCTCCAAAGTTGTTTTGTTCTCCCCCAAATCCATTGCTGCTGCTGCCAAAAAAACAGAAAAGCTAAGGACGTCCTATGGCCTGTGTTACACAGGAGGTCAGACTACATGATCACCGTGGTCCCGTCTAGCCTTATCTATGAATCCTGCTCTGCTGTTCTTGGTATATGGGACTGAAAGGGTGCCCATAAGGATAGAAAAGGGAAGTGAGACTGAAGGTGCTTGCATAGCAGAGGTTTACATAAAAGTATGGAAGTTTGAATAAAATAGTTTAAATTCCACAACAGCATCAAAATAACTGAGTACTTTAATCAGAGCTGGCATTAAAGATGTCCCATTGCTGGCAGAGTACAGACTCCCGGTGGCAGAAGCCAAAAGCCAGGGCACAGCCCAAACCACTACCACACCTGCCCTGCCATCCTGCTCTGCACCAAAAGTCCTAAGATGGGTGGGATAAGTTTGGAGCATCTCTCTGCCCAGTACTCCTTCCAGGCAGTCTCCACTGTTAAGATCCATCTGGAGCCTTGGCAGGAATTTGGAGACTTTTAATGTTCACAGAGTTCAAAGAAACACGCATTCCCAGTCCAGGTGACTTATAGATTAAGTGAAACAACTAAAAAGGCAGAACAAATATGAAATCTCCTTAAAAAGGAAGCAGAGTTTCTCCCTCACTCTTTTTTAGATCCTCATGTGGGAACCCCAAAGCCCTGCCTCCTTGCACGTAGGCAGGCCTCTTATATTTAAAGTGTAGTATACAGTAAATGGAGTCATAGCTGCATACATCACTCCCTCCCCCAGTGGAACCCCCTAAGAAGTCAGCAGTAGTAGTTCTGCCTACCTCTGGCACAGCAATCTCCAGGGGAGTAAGAATGTTCTAACTATACCACTGTACCCTCAATGGTGAATCTGGCCTTTGGTCTTTGTGTTCCTCAGCATAATCTATGCCTCTAACAGTGACAAAGAGCCAAATCGTGAGAGATGTTGAATACCTGATATGTGTGTGTCTGCAAGCTCCACTGAATTCAATGGGGGCTTCAGACACTCAGCACTGTCAGGATTTGGCCAAAACTGCCTATATGAGCAAGCTTAATAATTCAACCTATTCCTTAGGAGATTATGTCACCAGACTAACAATATTTAATAAAAAATGTCCAAAGGCAGAAAATTAGCAAGTTCAGAGTCTTACAAGCTCAACATCCTTCTAATCCAAACATTATCTTTGTAAAATACTGTCAGGCAATTCCAAAAGGAAATACCATGAGGCTGCTTTACTTTGGAGCTATTACTTCCACATTACAAACTCATATCAGTTTCAATACAAGTGTTTAAGAAATAAGTTGAGTTCTTGTCTTTATTTCATGTAAGGAATGATGCCACGTTTCACCCAAAACCTTGTCAAATATGAAATTGTTGAGGTAACTGCTTTTAAACTCATCTGACGTTACAAAATGTTTCATCTGGAACCTGAGTTGTTTTTCCACTTCCAAATTTTACTGTCTACTTGGTTTTTCCTCATTTCCTATTCTCATCATCTTCCCTCAGTTTGTAATTATTTTGTAAATCTATGTGTAATGACAGTTTTGCAAAGCTCTCTATTCCCAATCTGTGATTCACCACTGGAAATGTACTAGTACGCTAAGGGTAAAATTCACCTGTGTACAAAGCCAGTGGGTTACACCAGTACACAGCCTAAGTACCACCAGAAAGCAAAATTCTACCATCTTTATTCACAATGATTAGTACCTTACTCTATGAGTAGTTCCACTTGTTTCCATGAAGCTACTCACAGATTAAGATACTACTCAATTTGAGAAAGGCTGGAAGCATCCAGCCCCAATTCAGCTTTCTAAAGCAGCCAATGCATTAATTCTTTCCTTATTTCTCATTCCCTGTTTACCAGCATCAGAAAAGCAACATGAAAATGCAAATATATCTAAGTAATGGTATAGGAATACTCTATGGCTTTGCCTTCCTTGGTTTGCAAAAGTAAGGACCTAAATTCCCTTGGAATGTCTTCAGAAAAGACTATTAAGATCCAAAATAAGGCAACAGCTATTCCATCTTTTAGGGTGATCCTGAACTCTGCTTAGTAGAATATTTCCAGAACAATTCTCTTGCAAAGACTTGTAAACTCTACAAATGGCATGTGGAAAACAGGTTAGAAGATGGACACTGACCAGTGAGACCATAAATAACCCATGCTGTCAGTCTCCATGCAGCAGACCTACACATACAAAACAAAGACATTTCCAGAGGGCAAACACAGAACACCTTATCCAGGGCCAAAACCGGCAAGGTGCTGAGCATCTCCTGCAAGGTGTCAACTGCCATCAACTCCTCAGGACCTTGCAAAAAACACTCGCCATCTTGTAGGCTTAGGATCTCATAGAGAATTTTCAGGAAGTTCCTCCCAGATAGCTGTAGAATAAAATATATTCCTATACCTTCTTTTATTGTAGCAAAATCTTGGTGAATGACCAATTAGGCACCTTGACTAGGTTAGTTTTCTAATGCAAAAACAGTATAGTACATTTTCCCTCAAAATCTTTATTCTTATAAATTACTGCTTGGGTCACTTTCTTCTTGCTAGGTTTCAGAGTAGCAGCCATGTTGGTCTGTATCTGCAAAAAGAAAAGGAATACTTGTGGCACCTTAGAGACTAACAAATTTATTTGAGCATAAGCTTTCGTGAGCTACAGCTCATTTCATCGGATGCAACATAACTTCTTGCTAGTTATTCCTCTTCTGTATCACCTTCTGTTTGAAGAGATCTAAAGATTAGACCATTTAAAGGCACACTGTGTTAACTATACAAATTATTGATTGAGTGGTTTTAGACCATTTTCTTACCGTCTCCTGTAGTGAGTTGAGAATGGAGTACAACTGATAATGTGTGTCCTTTTCTCAAGTTCAAACACAAAAATGCTTTAGTTACAGTTTTATGTAATGTTTCTATCATTCTTTTATTATCCCAGAACCGCCCATGCTCAGTAGCAAAAGGATTTTAGAAGCAACTCATACAATCACTCAATCTGAGCCGCTAATTCTTAGAGCTTTCCTTTTGTTTACTTCATAGTTATAAATATGGACATTATTAAAATGCTTCCTATATATTCGCCACATTTGTTTTCACCATAAACTTGAGATTGGCCTGAGTTGCAAAATTGGGATGTAGGGAGGGGGATAGAAACCCTCCCAACCTTAAGGCTGTCTAGATAGGGCTCATCTCACACAACTTACACAGTGAAGGAATGCTCCTCTAAGAGAATGAAAACTTGCCCCCCATTTACACTACAGCTCATTTATACTACTTTGGCAGTATAGTGGGTGGAAATTGCTCAGTTTTAACACCTGTTGTTAAAATCAGAATTTCTCTGTCAACATATTGATGCTAATAGGGTTAGTGTATTTTTCCAACTGTAAAAGGGGATACATTTCTGCTTCACAACCACTGGACTCCATCCACTTCCAGACTACTAATGACAATGTTCCTATGTGCTTCCCTCTCTGCAGTGGCCACATTCAGCCTTACATGGCTGGCCAACCTTTCTGTCTTCTTCCGCCCTCTTTTTGGCAATTGGGTTTATGCGAATGGCTTTAGGAAAAACATCAGACTCAGTGAATTTCTACACACTCTGTGCCAAGGGAGATTTCTTCCTTGGCTGATTAACATCAGTCAGCCAGAGAAGAAATATTAAAGGGACAAAAGTCTTCAGCCCTCTCCCTGGAAACAAAGGTGAGCCATGTACAAGAGAGATGGCTCATCAGGTCAGAGAGTTCTTCCATAAGTCTCATGATTACAGAGAAGGGAGGGGGATCAAGTCCATTTTCAGTCAGAGGGGATCTCCAATTGCAAACAAGAGCTTAGCTGCAGGCTCCCACCTCTTTAGTTATCAGATGCACAATGCACCAGACTGCTTCTCACCAGCAACTGGAGCTGGAAGATGTCAAGGGGAAACTTGATCTCTTGTTCTTTGATCTTAGCCTTTTCACTCCTAGCTGCAGTAATGATGAGTTAAAAACGCTTTTTTTTTTTGGCTAAAAGAATGTATATTTTTCAGCCAGTTGTTTCCATTTACTACTTTGCCTATATCTGCCACATAATAGTATCTGGTATACACTGATGTCTTATATTTAGCATATCTGATAGAAAATCAGCTCAAGGAGGTTTCTTCCAGGAAGTTACTTTTGACCCCTCTGGTAGGGATTTCAAGCCCTTGGACTATGAGCCCTTCTCAAGAGGCATAGGCTGGATTTTTGCAATGAATTGAAACTGAATAAAAGCTTTTAGTGGAATCTCTTTGTCCGTCCTGAAACACATGTCCTGAGTACCTGGGACCTCCAAGTCACATGAAAAGGAAAAGGGGTAACTGATCATGCTTTACCTTATCTCAAATTGTCTCCTTTTGAGGCAGAGAACAGGAAGGGGTTACACCTGTCTTTTTTTCCTGTATTGCTATAAAGACACCTTAAGTAAGTGAAGTCATATATAAAGTAGGATAACCTTGGATAAAGTGGAGTCAGATGTAATGCAGACTGTATACAGCATTATGTTTCCCAGCAGTACTGGGAATCCATATATTTACATAAACGAAAGGTTTTCTTTTGGAGTGGAAAATTCAATCATTTGATATTCAGCAGCTGGTTACTGTAAAATCATTCTTCTTCTATCTCACATTAATTTGCTGTAAGATGATACACTTGAGCTTTTTAGACACTTAAAGTTGAATTTATAAAGATTGCTCAACTTGGAAAGGTCACTTGCTCCTGTACATATGAACATAACCGTAGTAATCTGTAAAGAGCAGATATTGTTCTCATTGTTTGTAAAGAGTTTAGGAATGTAAACAGCAGTATCTTGGCACTTTCTTTGAGACGTATCAAATTCACAAGCAATGCGTGTGAAGTTTACAAATATGATACACTTGCATTGGTTTTGGCAACTCTAGTCATAATCTAACTAAATCAAAACATTGCAAAGATCACACTCAACATTTCTAAGATCTAATTTAATTAAAAGCCATCATACTGAAGGAATTTTTTCAAAGGTTTTTCCTCTTCCTTTGCATACCGACATAAATGTTTACCAGAACAAAACTCAGCATTGATTTTGCTTTATCCTTTTTGTTAGCCTGAAGCCCCTCAAGGGATGAATAGATGAGGTTAAGAACATTCTGCAGAATAGCTCTTATACTGATGACGAGAAAGATAAATACAGCATCTTTGGGTGAACTGCCTTATCAAGCTGCTTATCCCTATTTAATTTAGTGTAGAGTGCTCCCACTTTAAGTAAATACTTCACTAGTGCATCTTTAAAAGCTCCTTTGTAAAGTTTGAATCAAACATCAATTATGAAAAAAATATAAAAAGAAAAGGAGTACTTGTGGCACCTTAGAGACTAACCAATTTATTTGAGCATAAGCTTTCCGTGAGCTACAGCTCACTTCATCGGATGCATCCCGTGGAAAGTGTAGAAGATCTTTTCATATACACACAAAGCATGAAAAAATACCCCCTCCCACCCCACTCTCCCGCTGGTAATAGCTTATCTAAAGTGACCACTCTCCTTACAATGTGTATGATAATCAAGGTGGGCCATTTCCAGCACAAATCCAGGGTTTAACAAGAACGTCGGGGGGGGGGGTAGGAAAAAACAAGGGGAAATAGGCTTGAATAGAGACTGGGAGTGGCTAAGTCATTATGCAAGGTAACCTAAGTTAATTGTATCAAATTTACAAATGAATTCCAATTCAACAGTTTCTCGCTGGAGTCTGGATTTGAAGTTTTTTTGTTGTAATATCACAACTTTCATGTCTGTAATCGCGTGACCAGAGAGATTGAAGTGTTCTCCAACTGGTTTATGAATGTTATAATTCTTGACATCTGATTTGTGTCCATTTATTCTTTTACGTAGAGACTGTCCAGTTTGACCAATGTACATGGCAGAGGGGCATTGCTGGCACATGATGGCATATATCACATTGGTGGATGTGCAGGTGAACAAGCCTCTGATAGTGTGGCTGATGTAATTAGGCCCTGTGATGGTGTCTCCTGAACAGATATGTTGGCACAGTTGGCAACGGGCTTTGTTGCAAGGATAGGTTCCTGGGTTAGTGGTTCTGTTGTGTGGTATGTGGTTGCTGGTGAGTATTTGCTTCAGGTTGGGGGATTGTCTGTAGGCAAGGACTGGCCTGTCTCAAGATTTGTGAGAGTGTTGGGTCATCCTTTGTCAGTTTACAGCCCAGGGAGGAGACGAGTGGCCTGAAGGTGTCTACTACGAAGGGAAAAGTGCTGGTGGTGTGGAAGAGGTGAACCTCTCCATGACCCTTGGGCATATGCAGCGACAGCAGATCAAGGAGCTGTGCACTAGGTGCGCGCCAATGTTCTCAGCCACCCCAGGACTGACTGAACGGGCATACCACTCCATTGACACAGGTAATGCTCGCCCAATTAAAGTCCAACCTTACCGGGTGTCTCCTCAAGCTAAAACTGCTATAGAATGGGAGATCCAGGATATGTTACAGATGGATGTAATCCGCCCCTCTGGAAGTGCATGGGCATCTCCAAACCCCTCCAACGCATTATTAAGGATCTACAACTTATCCTGAAGGATGACCCAACACTCTCACAAATCTTGGGAGACAGGCCAGTCCTTGCCTACAGACAGCCCCCCAACCTGAAGCAAATACTCACCAGCATTAATGTGATTTAAAACCAAAGATACAGTACCAAACAAATGTACAGTATTTTTTAATTTTTGTTATGACCATATTTTCAATGTCCTTGTTCATCTCAAGTACATCAGACAGGATAATAACTCATGCCAGATGACCTTGTCAGAACAAGTGGCCATATATTAAAGGAAGTACAGTATTAAGTTTTATATTTTTTTCAGGTTTCAGAGTAACAGCCGTGTTAGTCTGTATTCGCAAAAAGAAAAGGAGTACTTGTGGCACCTTAGAGACTAACCAATTTATTTGAGCATAAGCTTTCGTGAGCTACAGCTCACTTCATCGGATGCATACTGTGGAAAGTGTAGAAGATCTTTTTATATACACACAAAGCATGAAAAAATACCTCCTCCCACCCCACTCTCCTGCTGGTAATAGCTTATCTAAAGTGATCACTCTCCTTACAATGTGTATGATAATCAAGGTGGGCCATTTCCAGCAAAAATATAAAATGTAAAACCTTCATGAGCCCACAGTGATGCTCCCATTTACCATTGTAAAGTGCCTTTTTCTTTTTGCTCTTTTCTAAATATTAACAACACAACAGGCCAGATCCTTAGCTGCATAGCACTAATGAAGTTACACCAATTTACATCATTTGAGATCTGGCCCAGTAGATTTGCAATGCTGATTTCATGTTAACTATTGAAAACTTCCTACAACACTGGAATTTGCTCCCAACAGAGATCTGGCTGAGCCTGAATCTAGCTGTCACCTTTTCAAGATGTTAAAAAACCAATTTTCTGAGGACAAATCCTGTTCCTGTATCCCATGCATGTTGTCTGACAGTAGCATTGAGTGGGAAGTGCAAGATTCTGCTGCATACATCGTAACTTTTCCTCTTCAAGATGCAGCCTGGCCCTCTTCTGACTCATTCCTCTCTTTCACCTCTGTTCTGCTATTCTTTCACTGTTTGAACTTTCCAACAGTATGGATTGGTGGAGTAGAATGGAAAATCCTGATTTGCTAATTTTCCTTCTGAGATTGACATCTATGTCCCTTCTGGTCTGTTGTTAATGTTCCCAGGACTATATTTTTAGGGCTTCTTAAGATAATGTATTGCCTTAAAAAACCAAACAAAAACAGAAAACAACCAAACATAACCCCCAAGACACAATTTTAGGATCTGCTTCAAAGCCCAGTGAAATCAATTCAATTAACTTCAATGGGCTTTGGAACAAACCCTTCATTGCTTTAGAAATACATAGTTACTAGTTATAAAATACTGAGTTTCTACAGTGCTTTGGAAGGACTATTCCTATCATAGAATCATAGAAGATTAGGGTTGGAAGAGACCTCAGGAGGTCATCTAGTCCAACCCCCTGCTCAAAATAGGACCAACACCAACTAAGTCATCCCAGCCAGGGCTTTGTCAAGCCAGGCCTTAAAAACCTCGAAGGATCGAGATTCCACCACCTCCCTAGGTAATTCCATGCTTCACCACCCTCCCAGTGAAATAATGTTTCCTAATATCCAATCTAGACCTCCCCCACTGCAACTTGAGACCATTGCTCCTTGTTCTGTCATCTGCCACCACTGAGAACAGCCGAGCTCCATCCTCTTTGGAACCCCCCTTCAGGTAGTTGAAGGCTGCTATCAAACCCCCCCTCACTCTTCTCTTCTGCAGATTAAACAAGCCCAGCTCCCTCAGCCTCTCCTCGTAAGTCATGTGCCCCAGCCCCTGATCATTTTCGTTGCCCTCTGCTGGCTTCTCTCCAATTTGTCCATATCCTTTCCGTAGCGGGGGCCGCAAAACTGGACACAGTACTCCAAATGTGGCCTCCCCAGTGCTGAATAGAGGGGAATAATCACTTCCCTCAATCTGCTGGCAATGCTCCTACTAATGCAACCCAATATGCCGTTAGCCTTCTTTGCAACAAGGGCACGCTGCTGACTCATATCCACTGTAATCCCCAGATCCTTTTCTGCAGAACTGCTGCTTAGCCTGTAGCAGTGCATTTAATTCTAGTGTCTAGTGGGATTTCAGTGACTGGGTCTCCTGATCCAGGCTTCCATCAACTTACTTGAAATGT
This sequence comes from Caretta caretta, assembly GCF_965140235.1. Classification (NCBI taxonomy): domain Eukaryota; kingdom Metazoa; phylum Chordata; order Testudines; family Cheloniidae; genus Caretta; species Caretta caretta. The sequence continues at coordinate 102,014,540 of NC_134212.1, forward strand.
CAGAGGCCTGGGTGTAGAGAAAGGCTGACAGTCAAGACTGGTGGAGATCAGTATGAGAATGGAAGTTGATTAGCAAGAAATTTCCTGGTTTGGTACATAAATCATTTTTATCATGTAAGCTTCCTGATTTTATTTTCTTTGTACATGTGTTTGCTTGCACACTTGAGTGTTTGCCTTGTATGTGAAAGTGTATTTTCGTGTGTGTGTGTGTCTCAGAGAGACTAAAAAATTGTGATCTAATTGGTGCAGACTTATTGTCAAGAAACAAATGCCTTCTACTGTGTAAACAAGCACTGCATGCTAATTTCAAAGAAATTATTCCTACTTTCTAATCAACTGGGATGTACAGTTGTTAATGTGGTGAGGTGTGTTTGAGTATTTGAGAGAGTATTTGAATAATGAAGGCAAAACAGCTCTCGCTCTCTCTGTGTATATAAATAAAAATACCTAAAGTTGTCATGTATTTCCAATTCACTGTACATAGCTATATAACCATAGCCCTTGTATTAGTGGTAATGCAGCTCCCTGACCACAGCTGGGAACTGGCTTGAAGGGCACCCATCATGGCATAGCCTCAACCTAGAAACCTGACTACCAGCTACCAGGGACCAATATTAGTTGGGCTTTAGGGGTGTCATGCTGGACTATGTTCTGATCCATCTTGGGGAACCCTATTGCACTTGTGGACTGAACTAACTGATTAGTACAGAGTTGTTATAATGGACCCACTGTTAGTCAAGATGAGGGGATGAGTCCTGCTGAAATCTGGAACAAGACATTCTGGGCTACTTTGGAATTCACTTTTTATTCAAGTGGGGTACTGATATTGCACTTCCTTGTCTGATTTGTGGTCATCAAAAGAGCCATCAAGCAGGTAAAAGCCACATTTCTTGCCCCAGGGCCCTCATATTAACATGAGGTCAGTTGAGTCACTTTGCAGGTCACTGTCCTGCTGTGACATTTGTTTTCCATTTGGGTTATTTAAATAGTTAATTTGTTTTGTATTTTCTCTCATTTATTTAAGTATTTTCACCAAACCCAGAACACTTCCTTTCTTAGGAAACTCTTTTTATTTATTAACAACAAAAAAGGCATGCTGACCTTTATTTTCATTTGGCAATTTGGTCCAATTTTCATGAGCAGAGAACACTCACTCCAAATTTTACCTCTATAAAAAAAGTTAAGGGATGGATTCAATAAACATTCTGTCTCACTGTCCTGCTCCATGGAAGATTGTGGAAAGCTGCAGAAGCCCAATGTATTTTTCTTCCCCTGATTTAGGTCTTCAGAAATCATGTGTATGGAGACTAAGTGGAAGACGTGTCAAATAACAATGGGAATAAAAACCTCACTGATGTACCAAAGGTTCCGACCTTTCTGCAAGATGCATATCACAATTTTTTATATCCTAAGTAGGCGTGTATTTTAAGGTTTTTTTAAATAATTCTATTATAGGTCTGCTCACACAACATGCAATTCATAAATATTAATGTCAAGTAATTGAGTGCTTTAAGATGACCTTCATTCTTGAGCGGGGCCAGTCTGAGGACTATGCATCACTTAAGTTACACATAAGCCCTCAAAAGTAAATCAAAGTAAAACGTTATGGACATAAAATGGCTGTATGCACCACAGCATGTCTCCCATGGCAAATAAGCTATATACTAGGTCAAATTAAGCTCTCACCTGTGCATGCTACCCATGTAAGAGCAGTATTCTGCCCACTAGATATTACTGACATTTTCATAAATGGGAGTTAAATCCATGGATTAGGATATTGTATGTCCCAACACATATCAAAACTGTGTTCTTATTGGACAAAAATATACCTAAAAATTGAAAAACAGTTTACAGAATAAGAAACATATAATGGCCACTCAGATTTCTCTTTAGATATGAGCTCCTGAATGAAAGAACTTGGGGTGGTGATCCAATGAGACTCAGATACTTCCTGCTGATTGCTACTGACAGTTGAGCAACATCGTTGTTCTGTTCTCACAGTTACATACACATATTTTATGTAATCAGAAGGCAATGGTTCATTTATCAAATTTTATTTCTTTGCAATAAATTGAAGAACAATTACTTTAGACAGTGCCACTTATCAAAGATGTATAAATGTGTTGCATAAATCTAAAATTAACAGAGGAAATTTACTTTTAGCCATTACTTTTAGTCCTTTGCAGTCTTTTAGTATCCTCATTAAGTTGGGGAAGTAGAAGAGTACTGTTTGTCAATAGAAAAGGAAAAGCCTTAGATTTAATAAATAACAATAATACGTGGAAGTATTTTAACCCCTTGTTATCAGCTCACAGAACTAACTTCTATTGTGTGGGCCAAAGGAGTTAGTTGTACAGGTATATAGAGTTTTTGTACAAGTGTCTAACTGTCCTGATTAGTGAGAGAACAATGACAACTACTGATTTATCAACCAGTAGTAATATGCTCTTGCATTTCCCTTACCATAGTCAACATATGATGATAAACCACAGCCGTTCTCTTTGGTCCTCTTATCCTCAAGAGAAGTAGACATCATGGACTTTATCCTGACTTTTTTTTAAACCCACTATTGTATCTATTGTATTATCATATGTAATTTGTTTCCAGCCAAGTGTATTAGCTGCATTCTACTGGGTTCTTGAGGTATACAAAATTACACAGTTGGGAGCCACAATCTAAGTGGTATTTACATCTCTGCCTATTTTCCATGGTTTACAGAGGGAGAAAACATTCTTTTCAATTATTTTTAAGGTCAATGGGCATATTTTTTGCTCGTCCTTATTCAAGAGCCTATAAATATCCACTGGCTGCAAAGGCAGAACTGGAAACCACATGTTGCCCTGTCCCACATCATTCGAAAAGAAAACCCAGAAAAATTCACAAATGGAACCTTTTCCCCCTGATGCTGGGTATAAAACTGCAGTTAGCTATGTTGTTTTCACTTCCCATTTGTTACTACTGATCATTGTATAGCTGCCAAACCTTCCACAATCAAATGCCAGACCATCTTCCCACCAATCAAATGCAGGATTCTCTCTCCTAGTTGACAGGATTCTCATTCTCTTAGTTTCACAAATACCACAGAAGAGCTAATAGGAGGATACTGGGAGATGGAAGGCTTAAGAGAGGCCTAGTCAGGCTGGGAAGAAAGCAAGCCAAACCTTGTCTCCCTGTCCACAGGAAGTGTATTGCTGAATCCAAACTACAATGAAAGACAAGGTAACTCACATAAAGGGAAAAAATATTGTGAAGCACAATAATAGGCTTAATCTGATTCAGTTACTGTTTTGTGTGACAAGAGTTATTTTCAGTTTCTTTGAAATACTATGTGGTACTTTATAACAGTGCGGTTACCATGCAGAGACCCCAGTGGAAAGAATAACTCATTTATGTCTATAAAGCACTTAGCACATTATGGGCAATACTGGAAACTAATAATAATTCATAGTAAACTTAAAGAAACACCACCACACAATCTCTAATTGTATCCTATGGCTACATCCTAATGTCCATAGTAAGGCTAAACTCCTTTTGAAAGCAACAAAGCCAATTCCCCCTTGCATTAGGGCTGCTTTGCACCACAAGGTCAGCACAAAACAGCCTTAAAGCTGCTGGCATACCCACTACAAGAAAAAAACAGGTTGGGTGATCCAGAAGTGGTTTTAGACCCACTGCAGTACTTCCTACACCATCCTTTGCAGACAGAGTACAGCGTGCCCCTAAGATATCCCTGTGTGCTAGTGGCACCTAGTTATTGTAACACCCAGTATAAATTAATCTTCAGGCTGCTCTGATTTACACCCAGGGTCAGACCAGTGCTCAGACAGCCCAAAATCAGAGTGGGGATACAAAAGACAATGCTGACACAACCCCCTTTGAACCTGCTGATCAGCAACACATGCTCCTCAGGGAAGCATCAAGGCCTGGGAGTTTTGAATTAATAAAGACTGTGGGATTTGGCCCATAGTGAATAACATTTAGGATGTCAAAGTAAATAGCACTCCAGAAGCTAACAAGCCATTTTTATGCTCACACTTAAGAAAGAATAATTTCCACCAGCAACTTGTTTAATGTAAGGGCATTGAAGTTAGTTATAAAAACCAAATACATTAGGGCTGATCCTCATCTGGTGTAAATCAGCATAATTGGCTTCAAAAGAGCTATGCCCATGTACACTAGCTAAGGATCTGTCCCATTGTACTTAAACACTCCATCACATCTCAACAGTCTATGCTGCACTTAATGTTTATTCTCTTGTATTTAAAAGAGTAAAATAAAAACCTCTCATCTGCTCCAAGCGATTGCATTTCATTTTTCATTCATTAACAATATCAGCCATGGCCACAGAAAGGTAGTCTAGCTGCTTTGATTCATATTTAAATTGGCTTCCAAACAACAGTGCTTCATGGAAATTTGGACGCTCCTAGCTTTCACTTGTTTTCTCCTCACGCAGATTGTTTGTCCCTCCTTTCAGCTCAATAGCCTCTTTCAATTTATAACAAACACAAGTATATGAGGTAATATCACAAAACACCTACAAAGATGTAGTGCAATTTTGTATTCACTGGCATGTCAATTACTAACAACCCAGCTACCTACTACTGTGAACGGGAACAACTTTGATTACTGGAAAAATCCTTTGCTCCTGCAGAAAATATTTTTCCTCAGCTGGGTGCATGAACGATGACCAGATCCTGAAATCCTTGCTTGTGAGCAGTCCTTATTTCTGCCACTTGTCTGACTGATTTTAATGGGAGCTACTCTCATGAGTAAAAAGGTAAAGTTTTGGGTCCTTCAGATGTAAAATGTTGGGGGGTTGGTTTGTTTTTGTTTTGTTTTTTGCTTTTGGGGGTTGTTTGTTTTTTCTTTTGTTCTGTTTTTAAAGTAAATATATATATAAATATATAATATATATATATTAAATAGTAATATAGTAAATATATATATATATAGATATAAACACAATGGATCCAATTCTGCTCTCAGGGTATGTCTACGCTGCAATTAAACACTCATGGCTGGCCAGTGTCAGCTGACTCAAGCTTGCAGAGCTCCGTCTCTAGGCCCAAACGTCTACAGTTTTACAGCCCCATATCCAAAGCCCTGCGAGCATAAATCAGCTGGTACAGGCCAGCCATGGATGTTTAATTACAGTATAGATATATGCTCAATTACCCCAGTGTTAATCAAAAGTTATTCCACAACAGATCAGAATCTCAAAATATCAAACCAGAATAAATTTATAAATTGTTGCTTATTTTTGAAAAGTCTGGATTTTCAAGAAAGTACATGAGATATCTATATAGATTTTACTTAGAGTTTCTTTTTACATATTTTATGTTCAGATTAATTCTTGATTACTATATTGTACCCAAATAATATACAATTGTTCTGAGGTGTCTAATTATATGTTGAATCAGATTCCGATTACTCTGTTACAAATCGAGAATAATTCTGTTGTGGAATTACTCTGCATTTACGCTAGTGTAACTGGGAGCACAACATGGACCACAGTATTTATGCCTGATATTTATAGACATGTTATGGATTTTCAAGAAAATCTAGACTTCTTAAAAATAACTAGCAGCCACTGACAGAGTTCACATAATACTGTGTTTCTGGATGAAAACAAATAACTTCCACTAAGTATTTAATCAGCTACACCATCACTGAATAGTATATGAGAAAGGAAGCACAGGCACAAACACACACATTCTTGTATGAAAGAGTTTTATGTGCTTGACAGTACCTGCTGCTACACCACTGGAGTTTGCCACAGAATTCAAAGGGAATAGGAAAAGGTTCTAAGAAAAAAACATTTAAGTGGTTCTCTGAAATTTTTAAAATTGTTATGTATTAATCATTAAAACTTTCCTCCTATGGCTACTTTATTGTGTGGCTAACCAGAACAGTGACAAAAAATCTGCTAACAAAACCCCAATGAAAAATCTCCTCCTGCTAGAATTCCAAAAGGACAAATACTTTTACAACAGATTCTTCTGTTTTCTTCCCTGTTTCAAGGCAGTTCATCACAGGCACAAACCTGATATTTGTGACCACAAATTCTCCCTTTCTAATTCCACCTGTGCTGAAAGGGGTTTTCCCTAATGAAACTGTGGGTCCAAAAGCATGTTTTGAGCCTTTGCTTTTTGCTTTCCCAGAAGGGTCAAGGACACACAGTACTAAGAGCCTTAATTTGTGAATGTGAATGTCATTGCTTTTGTCACTTTAGATACTATTAATATAGATTATTGATTTTAAATAGAATCAATGCATTTGGATGTGCTTCAATTGTCCTAAATATTTACAAGTGATAAATCTTGATGCTGACAAACAAAATTTTTCTGCTGGTTTACTACCTTGTCTTCTCCCCTCTCCCATGACTTTCAGTAGCCTCATGAACTAGAGCCCTATGGTTTCTTCCATAAAATATCTTTGGAGATTTCTCACTTAGATTAACAGTGACAATTATTAGACCTGGCACATATAAACACAAAAAGCAAGAGGCATTAACAGGTCTATTCACTAAGGGTTCTGCACCCTTTACATGAAAAAACCTTAAATAAAAGTAACATGCCTAAATTGTGTAAATGTCAAGGTTTTCTTATTCATTAATTCCCATAACCTTGATGTGCAACTTTCCCAACTCTGTCTATGCTCCATGGGAAGGTGCTGGACAGGAAAAAAAACAGTCATCTGGCACAAAGCTCACAAAGGAGAAAAAGAACAGAAAATGATACAAAAAAGCACTTATGTGAATTGCACCTACGAAGCAGCATTCATTTACGCACTCATTTGCGTTATATCCAGAGGGGATTTACAGCAATGGTGTTCACTGTGCAGTCCCACTTGTCCACAAGAACAACTTTACTACATTCTATTTGTGTGATACAAGTCTACACAGGCTGTACACACACACAAACAATAGTGGGTAGACAAGTTTATTCTTCTCATTTTAAAACTGTATCAGAGAACTATTTCTCCTAGGAAGAATGTCATCTGGGGTCATTGTGCAGGCCCATGGGGTAGGTGGGGCCTGGGGGTGACTCCTGAGTTGTTGACAGCAAGCTTCATTGGAAGCTTATTGGAGTAACAGCCACCCTTAAGAAGTCCCATCACATTATTACGCACATTTGCAAGTCCAAATGCTGCTTTTGTGGTCTACTGGGCCTTAGAAGCAGCTGCCCTCTAGCCAAGGTCCAAGCTGTGAGTGAGACATTCCCTGCATCCAAGAGCCCCATTCAAAGGCCTCTCTGTTCCCTTTATCCTTAACATGATCCAGCTATGATTGTTAGTTTGTACACTACTCAAGGTGTGGCAGGTCTTCTCTCTCTTTGCAGGAAGTTGGTTAACTCTTTCTTCCTCTTACTGTGAGGGAGAAGATCTTACATACAGGGAGAATCTCAAAGGCAGATGATCTCATCTCATCTCAGACATACATGTTTTCTTTTGAAAATATGCTTGTCTTGTATTAATACACAGAGAACAGATATCAAAAACACTCAACTCCAAACAGTTCTTTACAGGTACCATGGGAACAAGATCTGCTGAGTACCCTAAACAGATATAAAATTAAGGAGCTCACTACCTTTCCTGAACTTCAGTTATCCCAAAATAACTGCCTGGGACTCCACCAAGATTTTTATTCTGTGATCAGCATCATTTTGGCATCAAAAAGAAAAACAAAGAAACAAACAAACAAACAAAAGAACACATTGGAGAAGGTTTTTAAGCAAAAATCCCCCAAATGCATCTCTATTGTGATATGAATTTTCTTCCTTCCAACTCACCGTAAGTCAAGCAATTGGCATATGACCTGTCTTTACAGATGGATCAGCAGTGGCACACACATAGTATGCCAGCTGTCTGTATCTGTGACACAGGTGTTCATGCTCAGATTTGCTGTTAAGTAGAAGCCAGACTTCCTAGAGACAGTATCTCTCACAGTATTTCTACAGAAAAGGAGGATATTGTCCAATCTCCCAACAATATTTTTCCTTTTTTATTTTTAAAATAAATAATGCTTTTACCTAAAATTACAAAATCATAAGGAACAAAATGCACATCAAAGAACACATTCCTAACAGTATCTTGACCTGAAAATAAATTAGCATAACTTCACTGTAGTAAATGGACAATATATAACTACATCCACAAATATAAATACATCTAGATACCTGTATATGATAATTTTCACATAACAAAAAATATTCAGGCCCTCACTGTATGCTAAAAGGCTATTATATTCCAAATGACACAGAAAACAAACCACACATACCCTTTCTAAAAACAAAAGTAAACTTATCACCTGAAAAGAACCTATGCTGCATCATTCCCTTTCCAAGTTAACATAATTTCAACTGTACAGTGATTCTATATTTTAAAACATTTATTTTAAAATATACATCTCTATAAAGTCAAAATCAGGTAAATCATCATGGGGTTTATAGTCAGGTGAATGTTGGAAATGATTTTGACAGTATCCAGCTACTATCCATGATGCAAAGTTGTCCATATTACCGCTTGCCATTTCCTTTCTAGTACTAGGAAGTGGTATTGGCAGCCATTTTCTAATGCTTTTTTGAACCTGATGTAAAAGATGTTAATTGATTATAGATTGATTATAATAGAGAATTCTGGGAATATCTGTACCCAAAACTTTCATTAGTGGTATCTATTAGTACACCCAACATTGCCTGGCTTTTGGAAAGTGAGTGATTGTGCCATCTACTCAGGAATGAGAATGGCAAATCCAGTGAAAACCATAACAAGAGTTCAAATTACTTACGAGCTGGGAGAGAGGGAGATGCAGCAAACTGCAGCCAGTTGCAAACTGGCTGCTTTAGGGCTGCAGCTGCTTGGTTCTGCCAAATTTAAAGAATCAGGCTCAGAAAAAAGGTCCTATTAAAAGGAAAACCTACAACAGAGTTAGTTAGTACAGACCAGGAAGTCACAAAGCACAGGGATCTTGGGGAACACAGGCAGGATGACAGAATGTGCCCACAACAACCTTAATGCAAGGAGGTTGTCAAGGTTCCTTCCCCACTCTGAACGCTAGGGTACAGATGTGGGGACCTGCATGAAAAACCTCCTAAGCTTATCTTTACCAGCTTAGGTCAAAACTTCCCCAAGGTACAAAATATTCCACCCTTTGTCCTTGGATTGGCCGCTACCACCACCAAACAAATACTGGTTACTGGGGAAGAGCTGTTTGGAAACGTCTTTCCCCCCAAAATACTTCCCAAAACCTTGCACCCCACTTCCTGGACAAGGTTTGGTAAAAAGCCTCACCAATTTGCCTAGGTGACTACAGACCCAGACCCTTGGATCTTAAGAACAATGAACAATCCTCCCAACACTTGCACCCCCCCTTTCCTGGGAAATGTTGGATAAAAAGCCTCACCAATTTGCATAGGTGACTACAGACCCAAACCCTTGGATCTGAGAACAATGAAAAAGAATTCAGTTTTCTTACAATATTTCTAATAGAAATAGAAGTAAATAGAAGTAAAGAAATCACCTCTGTAAAATCAGGATGGTAGATACCTTACAGGGTAATTAGATTCAAAACATAGAGAACCCCTCTAGGCAAAACCTTAAGTTACAAAAAAGATTCACAGACAGAAATAGTTATTCTATTCAGCACAATTCTTTTCTCAGCCATTTAAAGAAATCATAATCTAACGCATACCTAGCTAGATTACTTACTAAAAGTTCTAAGACTCCATTCCTGGTCTATCCCCGGCAGAAACAGCATATAGACAGACAGAGACCCTTTGTTTCTCTCCCTCCTCCCAGCTTTTGAAAGTATCTTGTCTCCTCATTGGTCATTTTGGTCAGATGTCAGCGAAGTTACCTTTAGCTTCTTAACCCTTTACAGATGAGAGGAGCTTTCCCCTGGCCAGGAGGGATTTCAAAGGGGTTTACCCTTCCCTTTATATTTATGACAGAGGTATTTGTTGGGCTGGCTGGAAGAAAAGGGTCAGTGCCCTTTGAAGGGCTCCCTTATAACAGGTGGGGAGAAGAGGAGTTTACGGGTGGACAAGAAGCAGCTGGGGCCAGGTCAGAAGAAGGTCACTGCACTGCCCATCTGGCTGACCAGAAGAGTAGGGGTATATTTATACCCTCTGCAGACTCAGAAAGGCCCTCTTGTACTGGAATTGGGTTGGCAGCACCCACTCACCCACTCATGAACTTGGCAAAAGGTCTGGGTTCCCTCTTGATTCACTGTGGGCATTACATTAGTTGCCCTTTTCCTTGGGGGTGAACTGGGAAGGAATTTTTCTCCATCACTGCCCGATTGGCTGAGTGGGGGTGGCATTTTTCGCCACAGCTGATCTGGGACCCAGAGGACAGGGGTATGTGAGTTTGGTTATAATGTCACAACTTAGTGCGTAAAGCTTATGGCGAATGTCCAGTGCAGGTACTCAGTATGGAAGGAATGTGGTTATCAGATAAAATGGATTGGGAAAGGCCTTGAAGGAAAGCATCCCTTAAAGAAGCTGAGTATGGGGGGGCGTGGAGCTTCTACATTTGGAACAGCAGGGAGGCAACGTTCCTCCTTTTATAGCTTCTTTTCAATTTGTACATGGGGAAGGCGATGAGATCCCAGCAGCAGGATAGGTGGGACCCAGTTGGGGACTATGCCAAAATGATTAAGGCAAGGATGATGACCTCCACTGTACAGTTCATTGCTGGGTACTCCCAGGTGTTTAAGTGAATAAAGTTGTGGCTTAAACCACATCTCTTGCCTCCTGTCTTTCTTCTGTCATGGCCAGACAATATGGATGATGTGGCTTCTGTTCTCATATCTCCAATGAGTATTTGTATCACAAGGAATCTGCAGTTGTTAAGTTGCAAAGGCATCTACTATTGTGTTTGAAAAATGGCTTTTTAATGTGGGGATCCCTGGAAGTTCTGTGCAATTCAAAATTTTCGTGCACTCTGTTCTTTCAAATTACACACATAGGTTGCATCAACGCTCCATAGTCCTTATGGTAGTGTGCAGAGTACATACACTGAGCGTACACACACACCCACACACCCTAGACAAGCATAAATAGGCACTGCTTAAGTGAGTAAAGACAACCCTAACCCCTATGGTTATGTATGGGATCTCTACATGCCCAAGCAGTGTCTACCCTGTCTATACTGCTATCTTTAGCTGAGTATTGTTTTGCTGCTTCCTTGCCTCCAGAATCTTTCCCCATTGTAGGGAAGCGCTCTTGCTGTTCCTATGAAAATTCATCCAAATTTGTCTATATTGTAAGACTTTGAAAAATCTCAGTTCATATGAGGGGAGACAGATCTGACAAGAGATGAGAGGAGAACTAGGCCAGTCTGGGCAAAGGGACTGGGAGAAGGAATGGGAGGTAGGGGCATGTGGGGACGGATGAAGGCTCGCAGGAATTGGGAGAGATTGATCAAAAATTACCTTGGGTAATTTTCTTCAGTGGTTAATTGCCCTCCCTGTTGGAACAATTTGCCATAATGTTATTAAATATATATACAAAGACTATAGGTTTTTTCTATGGGTTGTGTCAGATGTCAGTTCCCTGGGCGGGATCTTCCAAATAAAATCACTCTAAACACTGCTTATGGTGAAAAAAGGAGCTACTTTATTCTACTAAAAAGTTTATACAAGGAATGGCAAGCACTAGCTTTCAGAGGAAGGGACATGAAATTAATATTCTTACAAGACTCCGTGCTCATAACTACCCTCTCAATGAATTATGCACCCCAAACTGTCTCAGTATAATCAGCCTGACAACAAGTTACCTTCATACTCCTTCTAGTGAACCTGAATTTAGAATGAGATCTCATATACATTGCAGATTAGAAAGCATTCCAAATCTGCCTAGCAGTACTGATACTCAGCATGTAAATATAGTTCTGAATCCAGAGAAGTTTGTGTTAAGGGTCTGCTTTTAACCACAACATTTTTTTGTGCTTGAAGAACTAGAATCAGCTTCCTCCTCGGACTGTTCATGCTCCATGATAGAGGTGGGTGGATATTTCAAAATAGTTTGGGAATGGTCTTCTGTTGATGTAAATTGGCATAGTACTATTGAAGTCAATGAAATTATGTCAACTTTTACGAGTGGAGGATCTGGCCCTCACTATGAACATTTGCTTGGAATTCACTTGAATTTGCTTTATTTACGTTCATATCTTTGTTGTGTTCATTTGTTACAAACATCCTAGCAAATAAATTTACGGGCAGGAATGTTCACAGAAACTCTGAATTTTAAGCAGTCTAATAAAGTGAACACTAAATTCATAATCATGGGTATTCTCACCAGAAACCTCCTAAAAGATACAGAACAGAAAGATTCTACATGATTTCTGAGTCTCAATCAAAATAAACCAACACTGTTTGAATTCTGAATACCAAACACTCAATCAAAGCTGTTCACTAGGACTCAGTATTCAGAATGGTGATGGGGCAGAGACAGCATTACACTACCATTCTATTTCCTGCAACCCTGAGATCTACCACAGGCCAATACAGCCCTCAGCACAAATTAGAGCAGCCCTAGGGCTTCTCAAATGTACTCTGGCTAGAAAGGCTTCCTATGGGTTATTGCATGGACTAAAGATTGACCAAAAACATAGAAAGCACTAATACCCCCTCCAGTTCCCAATGACATGTCACAGTGCAGGAACAACCCCCTGCAAACCAAGAATTATTCATAGAAGTTATACACTGTAAAATTTTGAATGACCCCTAATTGCTATGAACAACTAGATAGACAAAAGGTCAACTCATCAAATAAGTTATTCCCTGAAAGATTTGCTTTGCTCTCCTCATTGAGAAAGCCTATATGGAGCCCTCTCATCCTGTGGCACAATGTTATGGCACAGTGCTGTAATCTTGCATTGTCACTTTATGGATAATCCATCTGCTGAGCGGAACCTTCAGTCATTGGGTGTCAGGGAAAGGATTTAGATGTCCATTGGAGCCATCTGCGCAACTATATAATTTATTCATTTATGATAGTTATACTACTGGCAAAGGCACAGGGAAATCCTCATTTCTTCATATTCATGCAAAAATTCCTTTTGGCACAAGAAAAAAATAAAATGCCACAAGAAGGAATTTTAAGAACAATCTTCCTCCTTTTGATCGTGTTCTGCCACCTGTTCCTGAGGGCCAACCACATGACATCCATGAGCCTGTGGGTATCCCAGGGTATTCTTTCAGCTGATGATCTGCCCACCAGGGATTTGTAACAATCCACTGTTTCAGACTTTTCCTGTGTACATGTTTTTCATAACCACATAGAGGTACCACAAATCATTCCTTTTTTTGTCTGCTACAAAGGCCTAATTCCCAGAATTATGGATTTCAATTCTTAAACATGATGCAGATGCACATGAGGAGCCACTGCACCTGTCTTGACTTTCTGAAAAACACAGTAATATTTTATATTTACCCTCCATTTAGTCAAAATTTCAAGTGAAATACTAAGGGCTTCAATGTTTGGTTAAATAAAAGTTGCAACCGAAACAATATACAGTAATACCGAATGATGTCCCTTTTTAGTCAAACTCTCTATTGCTTTCTTCTTTTAAAGTACAGATGATCTGTGCAATCCCAATGAGTCATTCTGAAATGCAACAATCTTTCTACTATATATATAAACAGTGAGAAATATCTTATAATATTCATACAGCAAAGCTGATTTTTTAAGTTTCTTTTTTCCAACCCTACCATGAAGTATTTGTAGGCATTATTTCCAGTGCCCTGGCTATCTAATTTATAGAATAAATCTACATTCCCAAATAAATCCAAAGGTGGACATACGTGTCCTTATCTTGTTAGTAATGTCCACTAGTCCCATGTATTATAGTGGTTTTTCAGTTTCCTCCTTTAAAATATTTGACAGGACTTTTTTTTTGCCTTTGGCAATCCAGTTGCAGTCTCATTTTACATCTCTTTTGTTTGTCAAACTAATTCTGAAAGCAGTCAGAAACCTAGTCAGATCTCTTATGAATATCTTGGCAGGTTATGGCTTATTTAGGCTACAAGTAGCTGTCTTGGATCAGGATCCAAATTTACTACAAATTGACTCACACAAATATAAATCCCTCAGTGTTTACAATACCTTTATGCAAACAATTATTAAAATGTCTCATTGAGCAAAGATGCAAATAATAGGCCATTTCCTACCTGCAGCCTTCATTATGCTTGTTTTGTGTAAAGTTTTACCCTGGCCATTATTAACTCTCCCTCCCTTCCCCCACCCCATCCAGTTGGTCTCAGCTGCAGACGGCCTGAGTTCTTATACAGCTGCAGCACCATCAGCAAGGTGAAGTAAGGGAGCTCTTTAGGGAGGGTAGAGCAAATTAAAGCTCACTGCAGGAAAGTTGTGCCCCTGGCACTGTTCTTATGCAACAGCTGCAGATACAACAACTATCATCTGACATTCTGACATATACGTTGAGCAAAGCAGCAAGCGAGCCCATGCCTACACAATATCGCACAGGGCTCCAAGTCCCAGCCTTAAGCAAAACAGGTGTATGACATCCTGTTGCTAGTCTTCAGAGGTTATGGGTACGAGGAGAGACATCTGAGAGAGGAGCGGATGAAAATAACAAAGAAGGTTAGGGCTTGGGTTGACAAGCTCATTGATAATATTTTAGATGGAACAGACCTGCATGTTGACTACAAATTGCTCCTAATATCTCTTGTAGACTGCAGGCCACAGTCAAAGTGAAAATGGGCTCATTAGTCATTATTTTAAGCAAGCAAATTTATATGAAAAGGAACCACGGTAACCCAGAAGACTCCAGATATCCTCAGGGGCCTAGTCTGTAAAGCTATTTTAGTGCCAAAACAATACCAATATGTATTGTAGCTGTTGTCTTCATGCTTAGATACAAATAAAGGGGGACGCTGAAATCCTGTCAGATATTTTGACATTTGGTGGAAAATTCTGTTGCATTATTTTGCTTTTTTAAAGTTCTGAGGCTAACTGATTATCTAAAATAAGGTATGCACATTGCCAGGAAATGCTAAAATTATTCTCACATTAGGTTCCAATACACTCTCTTCATAGAATTTAACTCTAATACATATATTTTATTAAATAAAGATGATTTTTTAAGATGAACAACATAAAGTATGTTAACTTAAGGTATTGATCATATGTTATACTTATCATGGCTTAGTTTCGGAATGTCAACTGTCATTGTTATGAGTTAATCACTTTGTTGCACACAGCTCACTAAGACTAATCAGCCTTTACTAAGTCTCCATATTTCTGGAAAAGAAAAAGTGCATTAAAATCAGGCCATGTCTATATAAAAGATACTCAGAAGAGCACTGTTGGAGATTAAAGTTAGCATCTGCTATTGTCTGGTTAACAATTGGCAATTACCATTAGTTTCCACTGTGGCTAATGGAGTCACAGATGTCTGACTGAGTCAAGTGAGTGCACTTATTCCTATTGAGGGCTACGACATATTAGCAAAATACAAATCACACTAGCATTATACATAAACCAGCCAAAAAGTTACATGGCATCAACGTTAGCTCATTTCTCATCCAGAGAGTTAGTGGCCTTTGTATTTTAGTATCCTTGATAAACTTCTGATTTAGACTACAAAAAATCCACAAGTAGTAATGACACAGTGGTCTGGGATTAATGGTTAAACAGGGTTAAAATCAGTTCCTGTGGCCTGTGGAAGTTTCAGAATATAGACACTGTTATTACAGGTAATGCTGCTATGAAAAAATTGTGCCTAGTTTTTATGAAATTAGCTTGTCTATGATCAATTTAAAACATTTTAGTAAACATAGTTTGTCACCCTTAATGGAAAACGTTGGCCACTTGCTTTGCATGTCCTTAATTAGAGATTTAATAAGCGGACAACTGTTTAAATCCAAACATTTTTCCTATTAATAGCATGTACCTCAGTCTGATTTAACACTTATAAACTTCCAATATATTGGGCTATTTAGTAATGAGACTTTTATGCCTTTTATAATTCCAGGCTTTCTAGTTATTCATTTTAAATGAGCCTACTTTATCTCTGGATTATATTTTCTATTACCCTTTATCCACAGTCCATTCTCTTGTACCTTTCACTTTCAATAAGGTTTAGTCTTGTTCTCATTGTAATCTGAAGTTTTGCAATTGACATCAGTGGGAACAAGAATCAGTGGGAGTTAGGTGCCTAGGTGCTTTTAAAAATCCCACTGGGTGCCTATCTGCAGCTTTAGGTGCCTATATACCTTTTAAAAATCTGGTCCATAATGCTTCCTCTTTGGGATTTATATACTGGTATGTGTCAAGTCTACAATTTGTGTAAGAGCTGAGTTCTGCCAACCCTCCTTTGTACCAATCAGACCCTTTTATAATCTGGGTAATTTTATATCCTGTGTTTATATGAAACAGCATTTATAGGATTACAATCATTGTCCTTACGTACATTTAAGAAAGGAATGTGCAAGCTGGAAACCACTACAAAAATCAAAAATGATGCTGTATAATGTGACTGATCCCATTAAAGTCTCCCGTTAACTTCAACAGACTTTGGATCAGTCCTAAATGAATTCAAAATAAATGTTGGTTAGGTGAATTCCTCCGGATTAGGTTTCCAAACACATTTATGCTCACAGACACCCAAACATTTTAAGACTTTAAAAAAATATAAACAACAGTTCAGAGGTTTGGAGGGGTTTTGTTTTGTTTTGTTTTACAGCAACTCCATCTCAGATTTAATTGCCAGGGTCTTTTTTTTTTTAATACAAAATTGCTTTTAAAAAAAGAGGCGATGCTATTGTGTATCATAATTCTCCATGGCAACATTTAAACACAGGGAGGATTCAGTCTAGGACCAAGGGATCATACCTATAGAATGCTTTCCAAAGGGGCTTCTGAGGGATGTGCTTGGTGCTCTCTGCTCAATTCCTGGACTTGTTCACATCACAAAACCACCACAATTTGGCAGACTGTTCAATGTTTGCTTATAAGAGTGAATGGAGTATTCAGCTCAGTGAATTGCCTCAGCAGAGGCTAGTCCTTCCAAGTTAGCATTAAACATCAGAGTGTAGTATGACCACTTGCACTCTGACCTGACTCATAAACAGAACCTCTTTCCCTTTGATATTCTTTAAAAAAAACCACTCTTCCTCCTTTCAGACCACATAATTCATTACTAAAAACAGGTTCTTTGTGCAATCATGCCTCACATTTCTGAGGATTACCACCAAGCCAACACACAGATGATTTTTCTTGGCAACTTTATTTTCAATCATGTTTTTTCAATTTTTAGCATTAAGCTGAAATATTGTATGCCAGAAATCACTGCCCATCAGGTGCTTTATTACATATGAAATTAGATTTCTTTACAGTTTCACTGGATGAGGAAAGAGAAATAATATTTTTTTAAGTGTCAGTCACTTCATCAGAGCAGAAAACAAAATTAAAAGTTGATAAGAAAAGGAACAGTCAAATGGATGAAAATAGTTTTTTGGGTTGTTAATTAAATGTTTTTTTGTGGTTTTTTTTTTTTTTTTACTCTGCATGTTTATTTTTAGGGCCACGATGTGATTGTTTTCATTTATAATCAAAATCCTTGAGCTGTTAACAAGACAATGATCCCCGGAATATCCTACCACCACCACCCCCCACACACACACACCCCAATGGGGAGAAATAAAACTGAAAGTAAGTTTTGGAAATGATTTTGTGCCAATAAGACAAAACACATTCTTGCATCAATATTCCAGCATTGGCAGGGTTCCACTCTATTGCAGCCTCATTGGTCTGCTGTTACTGATGGGTGTTGTTGCTGTGCACATTGCTTGTGTACAGAGAAGACATCATAAAGCAAATATTGGCTCTTAAACACGATGCACTAACTTTGAGAGTAAATTTAAAAGTAAATGTGCACTTTCATACAAGGAGATTTGTTTTCAAAGGAAACTCCTTTTTCATATATTTCAGATTTGAAGAAACTTTAAAAGGTGTTTGGGAGTGGGTTTGTTGTTGGTTTTTTTTGGTGGGGTGGGGGGAGGACCTACAATCCACTAAGGACGTCTGAATGTTGCATCTCCATAGTACTAAAGGCAGAGGCTGAATAAAGCTGTAAATTGTTTAACAGCCAATCTGGATAAGGAATAGTGCTCAAAAACATAATACCTCTGGAAGGCTGGAGGCAAGATTCATTTAAACAGTTTTCACTGTCATTGATGTCACCAATTTGAAGCTTGTCTTGTTTACCGGATGAGGGTTTCACACTGTGTCAGTGTTCTGCCAGGATTCAGCATTAAAATGAGCAGTTAGTACAAGCCAGCCATAAACATGGCAGATCTGTTAGACTGGCAGAAGCCACTGCGAGCTCCCTGGTGCAGCTTTTAAGCACTTGGCATGCTGCTAGCTCAAACTGGAGAGGGGGATGTGTGCATCATTTGGGCCTGAGTGCAATGCACTTGAAATAATTACTTTAATCAGCAAAAGTTAATTACTTTAAATCATAAATTAATGGTGGAGCATTTGGCAGAGCCTGATGTGTGCGGCGAAGCTGTCAAGCAAAAATCACAGGTGAACCTGCGACCTCTTCTCAATATCACTGGATGAAAGAAAGTAGCTCACCTACTGTGCATGCCACTTCTGCTACATTAAAAAGAACTCTTTGTAACAAGAGAACAGCCACCTTAAACTGTCACCTATAAAAAAGGGACTATAAACAAGCAGATTGCTGCTAAGCAGGTGCTGCTGGAGGAGTTGGCCCTTGATAATAATAAGATCTTAAAATGGCATCTGCCTTTATTTTATAGCACAATTGGAAAGATGGTTAAAAGTAATAAACCCAGCTGATATGTTTTATGAGTTAGTAGTTAGCACTGTTTACTGTGGATGAACCAAAGATTTTGAGAAGATACACTAGACTGAAAACTGCACACTTAAAGGCATGTTAAGAAAATGGTTGTATGTTTCAGAGCATGTTACGCATATTGGAATAACTACAGGTACCAGGATTTTCAGTAGTCTCCATGAATACAGCCATATTTTTGGTTTTCCATACTGTGGTACCTCAACCTCAATTCTCCACCGTGACCATTTTGTATTTCCACTTCTTATTGTACATGACATGACATTGGCAATTAGAGCCACAGTATGGGAGAACCTTTGAAAGGACTGAAAATCCTTGTGATAAGAACACATTTTACCATAAGGTTGCCTTAAAGAACAGGCTGCTTTTGGCTTGGCTACACGTTAGATAATTGTCTAAAATGATAATATACATTTTATTGGAAGGCATCTGGCATGTTTCAGTTAATAACAAACAACTTTTAAAAATTGTAAACAAAAAGGAAAACATAGGGTGAAACTACATAGGGGAAGAGCGGAAATTTGCAAGTCAGTGAAGTTGATAGAAACAATAACTTTGCATACTTCTTCGTGCATACACATATTCTAGAAATTTGTCTTAGAGCTTTAAAACAGGTAAAGAGGTTAGTCATAAAAAGAAATAATAATGGGTTTTGTTTGTGGTAAAAGAATGATCTTTGATACTAGGGTCATGTACATATTCACAGTTGTTACTATCCTTAATTTGTGTTGGAATAAAGTGATTATTAAAAAGAACTTCGATTATAGACTTGAAGCATCTTTAAAGAGAAAAGGAGTACTTGTGGCACCTTAGAGACTAACCAATTTATTTGAGCATAAGCTTTTGTAGTTCACAAAAGCTTATGCTCAAATCAATTGGTTAGTCTCTAAGGTGCCACAAGTACTCCTTTTCTTTTTGCGAATACAGACTAACACGGCTGTTACTCTGAAACCATCTTTAAAGAGGATTTTTTAAGGTAAGTGAAAGGGACCCTAGCTATATGACTGCCCCTGTATTTCTGTTTTAATTGCGTTCTTATTTCCCATAGCAATATCCAGGCAGGTAGTGACAACACACTAATTGTACATACTACATAATTTTGATACATTCTTTTTTGGGTGCAAAAACCGTGGCCCACAACATATGAACAAAAAAGCCAGACTAATTCACACTTGCACTCTACCAGAAGCACCTGAATCCTATGGTACTGTGTCTACTCCCTGACTGAATGACTTATACTAGTTTTATACTAGAGAATAAAGAATATCAAATAATGGATGCTCTTATTTGCACATTAATAGCTGTGTTTATAAAAACAACAGCTATTCTCTACCCCACCACCCAAAATTGTACAAATAAGTACTCATTCATGCAGCTATTCATGGCTTGAAAACGGTCAAAGTGAACAGCTATTTGGAACTGAAATGAATGTCCTTGAATACTGATTTACAGAATTTGCCCAGCTCTGCTGGTGAGCATAATGTTGTATTAACTCTGCTGACCTGTCTGAAGGTGACATATTCCAACAGCAATTGAAACCATTTGCACAACAGAACCACACCAAGCAGGTTTCTCTCTTTTGGAATGTGTTGTACAGTAATGAGGATATATATCAGCAACTCAGATCTCTTCTATCTACAAATCTCAGGCCTTATTAACAGTGATTGTAAGCAATTTTGCAAGATTTCATACAATAACCTTAATTTCTCCCTGAGTGCAAAGCCACAAAAACCTAGATTCCATATCACATTAGAACTGTCCCAATTTTGAAGGATTCTGGGCTTGGTCAAATTTATTAAAGTAGCTCAAAAGTGGTTTCATTTCATGTTACTTTGTTTTCTATTGGTACCTACTGTGTATGTAAAATTATATTCTCCACTGTGGCCCATATATGTCCCTCCCATGTAAAATGCCACTAGAAGGGAACAATAACCCCAAAATGTCAGCCATTTTGATATTTCCAAGTTTCACTACATCTTTGCTCAATAGGTGAGGGAAATGAGACTGCAGAAATCACAGGGGATATAGCACTCAGAAAATGCATTGGACAAAAATCCATGGGAAAGAGACAATGCAGACTCAATGAATATTTGACCCAGTACAGAAATGCCATCCACTTCTGTTTCCTCCACAGCCACACATGACATATCTACCCATTATAATACAGTAGATTTTGCATCCATATTGACATTATTCGGAGACCCATCTGAAGGGGATCATAAAACAGCAGCAGAAGTTAATGCTGCTCTTAGAGGGATTACATTTTGTATGTGGTCCATATTCCAATATGAATTTATCCACATTCAAATCCACTCAGAATAGCTGTTCCTCAGTTCTCCCAGCTAATCACACCCCTTTCCTGCAGAGCTCAGCTAGTGAAGAGAGTTACTCAGCTACTCAGAGACATGGGAACAGTTCAGAACCTGCTTTTCTTTCCTGTATTCCACCTATGCCCTTGTTCTACAGGTTTACTGTGGTTTTGTTTCCCTCTCCGCTGTACTGAAGCAGAACCTTAAAGAACCTCTGATACCAGCACAGTAGTAAAGAGCTATGACTTTAGGAACTGCTGCGGTTTGCTTCATAGTTCAATAATTCACAAGTATTCTCAGGAGGCACTACTTTGACAGCATTGCTGGTGCCCCAACTAATCTTATAAAATACACTAAACAGTACAGTATTTTGATACATGATGCTAGGCATTGTTTTATGCATGACCTTGAATGCATGTAACCAGGTATTCTCATTTCACAAAGACCATTCCTTTACAAAATATGGTAAGTGTATTTGGAATGAATGCGCAAGTGTCAGCATCCAAAATTTCGAGTCAGATTGCTTTGGACAACTGCAGAAAGTCAGTTTTACTCTTCATGATATAATACCAGAACACTGATTACACTGGTTGCCAAATAGGCAAAGTAACCTTTTCAGTTAATAAACAGACTGACATTATTACACCGGATTTTCCTTCATTTCACACATAAACTAGAAGTTTTAGTATTACTGTAATTTAAATTATAAACAATAATACCTGGAGGCCTCAATCAGGGACCATGGCCCCACAGTGCCAGGAACAGTTCAAACCCTGAATAAAAGATAGCCCTTCTCCCAGAGAGATTACAATCTATAGAACAAAGATCAAGAGCCATATGTATCATCCTCTGTTCAGCGTGGCTTGGAGGGAAATCAAACAAACACATAGCATCATACTGAAAAACATGGCCAATCAGCAAACAAATGGAGGAGTAAAGCCAGTGCAGTCTCCTTTGCCCCTCTCCCAAAATGACAGAAGTGCCTTTATTCATACACATGCTCATATAGGAGAGCGGAGTCGAGGAGCAGCATAATCTTGTCAGCATAATCACCTGGTTGACTTTCCCATGGAAGTTTACACTATTCAAAGCATAATAGATTGTGGTTCACCATCTAAAACTCTCCCCCTTCTAAATGGAGCCTGAGCTCAAAGAATGCATTTTGGGAGTAGTGAGGATTGCTATGGGTCGGAAGACTTGTGAGTGAGCTATGCTGCCAAGAGGAGAAAGGGGCAGGGAGCGTTAGTAAAGCGCTGGCATTTTGCGCAGATGCACACAGACATACAAGATCTCAACTTGTACTGGGACCTGTGTCTCTTCACACATATCCTTGTCCAGCTTTGTGGCTACTAACTCTTCCTCCTTGAGGGACGAATGCTTAGAGAATTCCAGCCAGCTCCCCATGTAGAATTTTCTAAGTAAATTTTTCTATTTCTGCAATAGCACCCAGACTAGTTCAGAGTACATTAGCAAACATACTGGAAGTTCTGTAATAGGTTAATTTGCATACAAATATTTTAACATGTAAATAGCGTGGATGCTTTATGAGGCGACTATATAATCAGCTAACATAAAAAAACAAGAATTTGCAAATCTTTTTGAACAGCACATTAAATGTAATGATTGAAAGTTTTATAAAGCAAAATCCTGCAAATATCTGTACCTGTCAATTTTCTGCCTTTTAGACCTTTTAAAATCTGCCCTCCTTATGCCAATAGTGCATTGCAGTAGCAATACAAATTTCCCATAGATAATATTATTTATATAGCACCACTGACGTACAGGGCACTGTAGCTGCCAAAGTAAAGTAGCATAAGCAAGAATATGCAGTCACAGTACACATTCGTTATAGGAAGCACACCAATATAAAGTGCAAAAATCTGTTTTTTCACCAAATTTTCATCTTTATTTTTCCTGGCAGCTACTCAGGAAGCACTATATATTTTTTTTAATACTGCTGTATTAATATTCTATTCTAGATGTGCATTGAAGCAACTTGATGCAAAGAAAGGATAGACTTAACAAGAGCATTCATTTTTTTCTCAGCACCTAGGCTGTTTCAAATTAAAGAGAATCCGGCATCAGGAGGCAGTGCTATTTTAATCATTCCAATGTGTCCAGTGTGGGAGATGAACTCAAAAGGTGAATATTAAAAGTAGTTGTGGAATTCAGTCATTTTGCGAATGAACACATAATAGCCAAAGGCAAAACCGGAAGGCAACTTCACTTCCAATCAGTGTTTCCATTTTATTGAAACCAGATTGGAATTCCTGGAAAGAAGCCTACATATCACATCTTTAATACTAATTTTCATATACTCCAGTAAAACTGTCAGGGTGAATCAGTTGCTGAAGAAAGCTTCCTGTATAATTTACAGATGTACCTCCCTGTAGTCCATTATTTAGTCGTGAATCAGAAGCATGTTTTTGATCATGCTCACAGATTTCCCCTCACCTATGGAGGTTTTCACTGGCTCTAATTTGTTGATTAAAATTAACCTTTTCACACTGGCCACATCCTACAAAATATGGTAATCCCCAGACACATAGTAGGGTTTCCATCAATATATATCCCCACTGATTCATCTTCCAAGGCTGAGATAACATTCAGAAACTATGACTCAAAAAATGCTATATGTATCAGGTCCAAATTTTTTCTTTGCAAAATGTCAAGGAATAAATAAGTGACTGAGGTCTCTTTAATGAAGATAAAAATAGCAGTTGGTTGATTATAGTACAAGTATCTTCTTCTAAGTTCCATGATAAAAACAACACATTATTTGTTGAAAGTAGAGACAAATGATCCTGTGGCTCGCCTGTGTGGAATCAAGCCACCTCTCCAGCCTCGGAACCAGATCAAAGCAAGCCTGAATTTTGCACCGATAGCCTTTTTTTGTTTGTTTGTTTGTTTCCCAGAGAGCACAGTCCCAACAATCTGCCATTCTGCCAAGATGTCCTGCCAAATTCATTCCGTGAAAGCATTTAGGAGAAGGAAGAGCAAGCATATTTTCAAATCTCCTATTTTTAATTCCCACAAGTACTACATTATGGAATTTATTATTCTTGTGCTCTAAAAGAAGGAATGGGGGATGGTAGTAAGAAGAATGAGTCATTTTACAGGAAACTGCACTGGGTAAGGTTTGACGAGTTCAGGTTATTGTAGCAGTACATTTGCGCTGTTCTAGTTTCGGTTGTGTCAGCGCTTCCATTAAATCCCCATTAGTCTGGGGTTTATAACTCATCTGTAAAAATTTGCTCAGACTTCAGGAACTTGGCATAGAATAGGTATTTTTTCCCCCTAGTTGTTAAAAAAACATGGGTTGGCTGTTTTTAAGCATCTTTTGACACAGATATAAAATGTTTATTGGTTTAAGACATTTCTCTGCTTGTAAAACTGAAAACTATCTTCATTATTCACAAAAATGAAATTTAAGGAAGCTAGAGGACCTCTGGAGACCAAGATTCAAATTCTGATGAGGCCACAAGCATGAATATGAGCTTAGTTGTCTCAGCCTGGTCTCCATTTACGTGCTTCACACAACCACCACACTATTTTGGCACAATAGAAGATTTTCACTCAAGAGGTCCAGGACAATAGCAGGGTCCTGCAGGTCAGAATCATGGTGCATTGGCAGAGCTTTAAATGATGGGCTTGTTCAATTTCAGTCGGCTTTATGGCTGGCTCAGGCAAGTGCCATCACGCCCTTATTTTTCAGGAACATTAAATTCACACAATATTTTCTAAAACGGGGAAAAAATGAACAAGAATTACATAATCACTAACTTCAATTTGGCAATAAATACTCTATATTATGAGCAAACACATTTGTTATTTGGTAGAGTGGAAACAAAAAACAAAAATTCAGTAAGGTAGGGGTGTTAACATATCAAGCATTACTCAGATGCATGATACATTTTGTCTATAAAAATCTCATCAGGATTTTTAGAAGAAGAATTCACTGCCCTCCCTCTTTTTGTTGAGGAGGTGTGTATGCTCTTTGTTAGCACATTTTGTAATTTAATGGTTTTCTTGGCACTTTGACTATTTCTACATTTTCAGGTTGCTGCAATAGCTAGGAAGGCTTTTTCCCCTTATTTGCACCTGCAACTTAGCTTATGTGATGTGAACCTTACCTATTACCCATGCTTTTTTGACCAATTCACTAGATTCCAGCAATGGATCTACACAAGACAATCCTGGAAGACCATTGAGAAGCTTCAGACAGTACAGAATGAAGCTGCGTTTACTTAGTGGTGCTATATATGCTACAAGTATTACTTCTATGTGGCATAGGCTGCAGTAGTTAATCCGCTTCCAGAGGCAGAAGGTCCATCGACTTTAGTCTGTAGAGCATGGTTTGGACCTTGGGTCTTGGGTCAGCATGGTATTCAAACGCCTGCCTAACTTTAAGCTTGTAGCAGCTCCACTGACCTTATACGTGCAAGTACTTTGCTGCACAGAGGCCTTAGAGATCACCATTCTTCCTTTGCACCATTTCTGACGTCTGGAATCAGCTGGGACACTCTAGCTAAGTCTCCAGATTTCAACCCTTGGGAACTGGATTTAGTGAAGAAGCCCTGAAAATCTCATCTAAACTTATCTGTACCTATCAGTTATCAGCCTATGCTCTTGTAGAGCCAAGTGTCCCTATAAAGGGAAAAGAATGGGGAGGGAGGGGAGACTGAGAGCAAGATATCAGTCTCTGAGCTTTAACTTCATCCAATAGCAAGAAAATCAACAAGAAAATGTTGACGCAAGCATGATATGAGCAATAGTATATTGTAACCTGCATATAGTCACACATTTGTTCACTAGTTCTGTCAGTACCATCTAGTTTGTTCCATGATTTTTAATTTTCTGTTCTAAATGCAAGATGCTTTTTTCTCTTCAATTAAAAAATGTATTTTAAAAATGTATTAGTACTAGACTGGGTAGTAAAGTGGGTTAATGCACTAGCATTTCACCTCTAGAGGCCTAGATTCAAATCTGTTTTAGATGGTCGCTTGTCACATCACAAACCCACTGCCATACAATTTGGCTTAAATGGCAATATTTGCATTCAAGACGTCCAGCTCTGGAACGAAACAGGGTTGCTGGAGGTCAGGACTGGAGTACACAAGCACAGCCAAGTGTACTAATTACATAGAACTCACAATGACCACAGTGTATTTGGTCTCTAGTCAGCAGCACCTCTAATTACTGCAGTGTGATCCTATTAACTTAAATTACATTTTAGAGTTTTTAATGTAATGACTTAGACTTTCATTATGCATATTATGACAAGGCAGCCCCTTTCTGGGGCACCCTGCTGCAGCCAGACTGTGGCACAACTCACATGCCTACCTCAGTTTCCTCTTTCTTCCAGAGTCTCCAGTAACTCCACTCAAGCTTTCAGAATATTCGTAACCCTTTGCAGAGTTAATTTATCCCACAACAATAATCCAGATTTCACCAGCACAGTGCAAACAGAACATTCACACTTTCAAGTCACAACTGTCCATCAACAACACGCCAGGTACAGCTCTGGCATCTCTCATCACACCTCAGCTCTCCAGCATGGCTCCGGCATCTCTCACCATGCGTCACCCCAACCCCTCTAACTGAGGTGCTTCTCTGCTCTGTTTCCTTCCCGGGTATGGATCACAATCTTGCCCAGAGGCATCAGCAGGCTCATCCTTTCTTCCCTCTCTGGCCCTTCAGCTTCAGCTCTGTCTCAGAGAGCCAGCAGGCGTCTTCCTCTCCAACTCTGAGCCTTTGGCTCTCTCCAGCCCTCTCTGGCTATTGCTCTCTGGTTTGGGGAAGTTTTTAGGTGACCCCTTCACTCCAACTGCTTTCCTGCCTTCTGCACTCACCAGCCTGATTGGGCTCCACTGCTCAATCAGGGAACTCTCACCACTCCCTCCTTCAAGGGCATCCCTTCCCTCGAGATCTGAGTCCAGCTCTGCTTTTCTCCCAAGCTCTCTCTACTTCTCTAGCCAGAATCAGCTGTTCACTCTCCCACTCTGGGTTCCTTCCCTTTGTCCTTGTGCTCACTCTCTCTAACTCCTAGGGGCAGCCCTGCCCTCCTCATTACACCAAACTAGGGTGCACCTGGACTGGAACAGAAGAGCTGGGCCCAACTTCATTTAAGGGGCCAGCTACCCTGTTATACATACGTTTACATGCTTTGCTGAAGTCCCTATTCAGCAAAGCACTTACGCTTGCGCTAAGCTTTAAGCACATGCTTAAATCCCATTGAAGTTTTAGGGACTTAGGCCACAGCTGGTTAGAAATTCTCCAACAGAATATTCTTCTGTTGAGAATGGCAATTAGTCGTAATTGAAACATTTCATGGAGATAGTTCAACTTCTGCTAAGTTGTGACAGAACCCTGATTTCCTGCCAGCCTGCCCACCCAGTTCCACAACAGCCACAATGTGGTCTGACAAAGAGCCAGGAGCCTGGAAGTGTTAGCAGATGCAGCTCCCAAGCTATGAGGCTTCAAGCTCAGCGAGGGCTTCCAGGTTCCTGGCTCCCCACTAGCCCACCAGGTAGGATGATGGTGAGCCAGGAGACTGGAAGCCCCAGTTCCAAAGCTCCCAGGTTAACAACTCCTGAGCAGCTCACCAGGCAGGCAATCCCTGAGACATAGACCCCAGGGTTTCCAGGAGCCAAAGCCGTATTCCCTTTCATGGAGAATTTCGATTTTTTGCTTTATGTTCCAAATCAGAAAAAAATACTGGTCAAAATATTAGAGTCCTCTGGTAAACAAAATTACCCTTTCTCCTCACAGCTTTCTTTCAGCACTTATTCAGAAAAGCACTTAAGCCGATGCTGAGCTCCATAAGCAGTACAATTCTGTCCATCTATGATGACATTCAAAAAGCAATTTAATAAATGCATTGTTTCTGCTGCAGATGGAATTTTGAAATATCTCTCAGCTTTACAGAGGCACTACCATAGTTGTACTAGATTTTTTCTCTGAGGTGTAGAAAAATCTTAGACCAACACTAAGATCAGCAGTGTTTGTACATTCCATCATGCCTGGAATAAGGAGTCAATCTTCAATCTCTTAGGTCTTTACCTCCTCTTCTTTTATGTAAGAGCCAACAAGAGGTATATATAGGGCTATGCTGAATAATCTCATGATTATGTGGTTATTGCCCCATCTTTCCTCACCTTGTCCTCTCTCTACTGTTTGTCACACTCACTCATTGCTTACATCTAAGCTCTTTGGGGTAGGAAATGTATCATGTGAGAAATACAAAGCTCTTCTGATTCACTGCAAACTAATAAATAATACTGGTTTTAGTGCTGGTGGGAAATTTTAAACCCAGTCAATTTATATTTAAAAAGGGCATTTCTTATTGATTTTCTTGTATCACCTTCCTGGTCTCTCAGCTGGCTCTTCTAATACTGCCCTCCTGGGCGTATAGCGATGGGAACCAAAACAAATGCTGTGTTCTCCCATAGTACTTCTAGCAGAAGCCAGCATTCTGGGCAGGCATTGCTTTCAGAAAAGTTCAATCAAGCTTTTAATTTTTCCTGTTCAAATGACTCAATAATACTCACACTGGGCCTGCGACACCCACAGGCCCACCTTCATTGGGTGCTCCAACAAGATTGTCAAAATTTCACTGGAATGCTTCTGAAAGCAACTTTCCTTCAGGCCCTTTGACACTTCCACATGAACTGAGACTCTGAGACCATTAGGCAGGACATATAGTTCTACTGGTGCTTGAAGAGCTATCACTGCCACCAACACTCATAGATCCCAGGGCCAGAAGGGACCATTATGATCATGTAATCTGACCTCCTGTACACCACCAACCATAGAACTTCCCCCCAAATAATTCCTAGTGCATATCTTTTAGAAAAACATCCAGTCTTGATTTAAAAATTGTCAGTGATGGCGGATCAACCAGGACCCTTGGTAAATTGTTTCAGTGGTAATTATTATCACCATTACAATTGTATGCCTTATTGCCAATCTGAATTTGGGTAGCTTTAGCTTCCATCCATTGGATCATGTTATATCTTTCTCTCTACTTTCATTGAGAGCAGCACCAGAGAGGTGGATGGAAATTAGAATAAAAGCACTTACTGTAAATGAATAAAAGCCCCGGGAATTCTTAAAGTTTTAATCAGGCCCAGGCCTAGAAAAAAGGCCTTCTTTGCTGGAAAACATTATTGCTTTTTATTTGGAAGAAAAGCTTGTTTTCCCCTCCCCTAAAATTTACACAAAGCCACAGGTCTATTTTATACACACTGTACCTAATAAGTCATCCTGGACACAATATTCTACAAAGTCTCTGAAGAAGCCAGTAAAGCCATTATAAACAATATATGAGCATTTTCATGGCAACATTTTTATTAATATTATTTTTTACTGTATTCTGCATTTTTACACCAGCTGGTTTGTGGGGAGGGGTGGCAGCAGGAAACAATGAGATACTTGAACAAATAATATGATTAAACAATATTTAGGGTGTATTAGAACACCCAAAATATGAGAATTTTAGCATGAGGATTTAAGCTATTGCCTTCCCTGTTGTGTCAATTGCAGCATTTATTGCTGGTAGAATTACCTATTCCTTAAAGACCTTCAAAGTACCGAAGCATGGTTCACAGTAGAATCTCAGCACTAATTGTTAGTTGCTTTGCTTCTGTCAGAGTGTATCATAACCAGTCTCTCTTTAAATTTGATCTTTGGGGCAGTTTGTCAGCTGGTGTAAGCAGACATCGACCTATTGACAATTTACATCAGCTGAAGATCTGCCCCTTTGTACTGAATGGAGTTGCCGTGAGATGGAGTGTGCATACACCATATAATGAGTCAGATAGGGAAGGTGTTGACTGCTTTCCAAGGGAACCAGGCAGAGGCTTCTGAAGAAGCTACTCAGCCTGCCAGGTGGAGAGGGCGGATCTCCATCTGGACTTATTAAGGAAGGAATGGGATAAAAGTTTGGCAGTTCTCTGATAGAAGGAGGAATTGTTCTTCCTCTCACCTCCTAGTGCAAACAGGTAACAGGAACAGGAGACTTCCAGACCATGCCCCAGGTAGGATGCATGACAATTCTGGGGAAAAGACTGTTCGAGTTACACAAGATTATTTTATTTCTCACTAGCAACTTCAAGTTAATACATTTATTTTTCCTTAATTTTGTTTTCCCTGGGCCACAGTCAAACACATGGTGCCAGACGTGGGGTTTTGGAATGCCTCTGTGAACAAAGAATAAAGCACAGATGTAAAACCTTTATTACAGTGGCTGAATGAGCATTAGGCCCAGCCACACAAGTTGATCCAACAGATAGCCAGCCAAGAGCAGCAGTGAATGCAACAGATGGTAACACTTGTACACCCTTGGGTGCAACCACCAGCTCACCTGGTGTTAAAACTGATGGATTGACGCATAATTATATAGAAGATGTCTTCTCTTAGAGCTCCACAAGACAAAAACTGAGGGATAAAAATGGCCAGAAGACAGATTATCAGAGGAACTAAAAGCTAGGAGGGTCCTTAGACCCTCACATAAACTCCACTCCATAAATAACAAAATACTGATAGCGGACAACCTAAAGATGAGAGATCCCCTGGGAAATAACCTAGGATTTTTCTCCAGCTGACAACCAGGATTCATACCTCCTACTAATGTCTGTATGCATGAGAAATGCAATATGGCCACATTGGGTGGTAGAAAATTTGTGACAAAGACAGGATTTGCTAAAATCACCATTCTGGCCCAGGTTTGAGATTCAAGTTCTAGCCAACTCTGGTTACAGACAAACTGTAGTCCAAGAATAACTAGTAAATCCTGAAGATGGGATACACTATATGGAGAGTGTACACACAGGGATATTAAACTCTCTCTTACCATCATGACTTCAAAGGACTGCACTAGCCCCATCACTGTCAACATAGCTAAGCACATGGCTGAACCTGACATACTCGGGTGAGATTTGGGGCACTTTCATCAGGTGTTGGGGAAGTTCCAAAGAGCCTCTGAGCCTGAGGTGGCCAAACCACAGTAGGAACTGTTGGGCAATATTTTCCCCAGGAAAAGGTCAAAGTTATTAAATCCTTAATTCCAGGTGCATAAATCTAGAAGACAGATAGTTAAAAAGATGGTTAGAGTTAAAGTAGAAGTCTGAGATAAGAGAGGATATAAAATAACACATGAGGATTTTATCCACCTGGTGGGAATAAATGTGGAACCCAAATCTGAAACAAGCAACCCATCTCTGCCAGATAATTCCACAAACCAACCTGAGGAGCTGGGGCACAAGAAGCTAACTGCATTGTCCAAGTTCATGATGGACCAGCAGAAGGATGATTCCATAAATCATGTTTATGTAACAATGTCGGTGGGAAATGAACCCAGGACCTCTAGATCTCAAAGCATGAACCTGTACTGTTTGAGTTGAAGGATAAGCTCCATTCATTGGAGGCCAGTAGCAGACTCATAAACCTCATACATGGTCTGGCCACCGGGGACACAAAACACACACTTTGCTGGCATTGGTTACATGTTACAATCAAATTGCAGAATGAAGTGGAACCAAAGCAAGCATATCAACATTCAGACTTTGGAGTGAAAATTGACCAGTTGAACATAGCAGCTCCTTATTCCCCGGCCATACTAATGCCAGGGGTTACACTTGATTCACGCTATTCCGTTGGCAGGATGCTTGAAGGGGTGGGGAATAGGATCAAGTCTATTTACCTACCTTTTATGGCTGGCAATATACAGAGAAGTAGCCAACTTATGTGCCTCCTGACTCACATTAGTGTCTTCCAAAGTAGTGTCAAAGCTCCATTAGTGCCCTTTCCATTCAGATGATCCTTTTGAGCAAACAGGAGTAGACATGGTGGGACTCCTAGAAAGAAATATTGTTGGACAACATTATAGCTTGGTCATTATGGACTATGCAATCCTTGACTCAGAAGCAACTTCATTATGCATTATGACTCTGAAGCAACTACCAGTGCCCTAAAAGATCTTCATGCATCAGGAGCTAGTTTCCTGTCTAGATCCATGAAATAAATGTGTGCATTGTTAACAATTAAAACTCTCAGAACCTCCATCTACCATGTTCAGACAGACAGCTTGACAGAAAAAATTTAATGTGTCACTTTAAAATATGCTCAATAAAGATATAACTCTTCTTCTCCATGACTGGGACCAGCTACTTCCATCCATGTGCTTCACTTTACAGGAGGTCTCCAAGCCTCCACAGCATTCTCTCAATTTAAATTGTGTTAAGAGAGGAAAGCTCAAGGAATCCTTGATTTGGTGAAGGAAATGTGAGCAGAATCAGTTTCCAATGGGGACAATGTTGTTTAAGTATGTACTTAAGCTCTGTGCGAAATTAAAAGGTTTAGATGTATTGGTGCAGGAGAACATACAGGATCCCCAGCAGGCCCAGGAAATCCTGTAGCACAGGCACCTGGCTCTTGATTTTCCTACCTCGAGCGTGGGTACTCCTGATGCTGCATTTGCACTACATTTGCAGCATGTTGGCAAATAGCAATGTCCAAGCTATCTGGATGATATGAGTGGTTAATTATGAAGTTAAATAATATGGGAAAAGGAAAGAAACACAGATTTGTCACATAAATGTATTCAAGCTGTGACAAAGCCAACAGCAGCTATTCACTGCAGTCTACCCGGATAAATCTCAGTTATGACCAAAATCTGCCATCTCCCAGTTTAAACAAAAAAGCACTGACAGTCTAACTGGTCACTGATTTTACCTTTGTATTTTCATCACATCCAGGGGGAAAAAATTATTACACAAAGTTAAAACTGAACTAGGCAAACCAGTATGGTAAACACTCCAACCAAACGAGGGAGACCTTGTAGCAGAAACTCCAAATGATGTTAGAACTTAGAGGGACTGAAAAATCCAAGAGTGACTAGAGAATCCTCAAAAGTAGTTCTGTTTCAAAATCCTTCATAAAATTTTGTATTGATTTTAGAAACCATTTAGATTACCTCATCTACCTTGCATACAGATTTTTAGACAGGTTGGCTGGAGGAGCCCATTACATTACTGCCCTAGATCTCACAAAAATTCCCCTCAACCCAGAAAGCAGAATAAAACGTGGATCATGCACAATGCTGTTTGGGTTAAACAGAGCACCTGCAATGTTCCAGTGGCTGATTAACCAAATATTTCAGCCCCATGACCAATATACTGATGCTATCTTCACAATATGGTAATCTACAGGTTTCTCTGGGATTCCTACCTAGAGAAGGTAGCAGCCTGAAGGCTGGAGAAAACAGCAAATCTCATGAGGTATGCCATTGGCAAAGATGAAAGCCTCACTAGTGTATTCTCTGAGAAAAGGCCAAATCTGCCTACTGGTAAGCAAAATTCAAAGCATAATGAAACACATCCACCACAGTGCAGCAATCCAGTCATTTTTATGTCCAACAGGCTATCACCAAAGTTTCATGTTATTTTTTGCCATCATTGCAGCAACCTTGACTAGCCACACTGAATAAAAAAATTTGAGGCCATGTTCGCTGGTCAACAGCCTGTTAAATAGGCTACCAATCTATCCAAGGGAACTTTTGTAGCTAGCCAGTATTATACAATCTCAATTGTAATAACTAATTTACACACCAGCACAAGACCTTTCAAATTGGCCTTCAGGCTGTGCAGTCCCAATAAATAGACAGAGAAGATCACCCAACATTCTTGTTAGGCTGGCAGCTGTTTCCTTGGAAGAAAGGATTGAGGAATGTTTAGCTGTTATGTGGGCCATTGAGGTTCTCCTATTTTCATGTCCTAGGGAACCATTTGACACGTCATAGACCATGTCTACATAAAATGACTAAATGTCATGTAACATGTCAATGCCTACATTGTGAGATAACAGCTGCTCTGACAGTCTTATTCCTTCCAGGGGCGACACCAAGGTGGGCAGTTCTTTCTACCTAACTTTCTACCTTGCAAAGGAGGAGAGGCTTTAACTCAGCATGCCCCAGGCTCTACTTTGAGGGAGAGGCCATGCTCCACACTAAGGCAAGCGGGGAGGAAATTAACTTCCTTTCAAGGAAACCAGTTTGAAAGCCTACTCCACCCCAGAGAAACTAGAAGTTTCTCTGCCAGCTAGAAATGGAAGATCCCTGCAGGATTTGTGAAGGTAAGAATATAAAAACAGGGACAAAAAGTAATTTAAGAACTTCCTGTGGGAAAGAGGAAGGATTATCACTCTGTCCTCCTAGTCAAGGAGGTAATAGAGCCAAGAGAATCTCAGACCAAGTCCTAAAAGGCATGAAGATACTGGGGAGAGGGGAATTACTTTAGTCATACAGGACTACACTTCTCACAAGACAATGAGAGCTAGATCCTTCAGCGCATTGTTGCTCAGTTTGCACTGTGCTACTGGCACAATCTGGCCATGAAGCCAGTCTTTAACCAGATCTGAGAGGACTTCCCCAGTTCAGGAGGGATTCTTTGATGATGTAAGGCCGGTAGGGTCTCATACATCATTCCCTCTCCCTGCTGCCACCATAGTAGAGAAAAAAGGAACATAGCAGAGAAAGAGGGCATGCCTGAGAGACCCCTAGGCCATCCCAATCTCTGCCTGTGGTTTCAGCTGTTACAAGGCATTAACAATCAGCATAAGTTACAACAGCCCTCAATGCTGCTCCAATCCATTACAGAGACACTGGGGACCCATTACAGTGATCCCACAAGTACAAAAGGACAAATCTGCCAACTTTTCCTCACCTCTCACCCTGATCTGTGCTCCCTGCAGTTCAGCCGACCCCAGGATATGCCCTTTTAAAACAAAACTGTATGTTTGCCCTTAATTTTGGTTTCCGCTGGCTGAAACAAGGGTTTGGCAGTGGATGCCAAATGAATGGATGAAGCTGAAGAAAGCCACAGTCCTGACTCTCTGGTCCTTTTGGCTAGTGTCTGTTTGCCACTCTTGAACATACAGTTAAAAATAAAACCACACAACATTGTAAATGAAAGCACAGCCTTATTTTCCAAAAATAAAATCCCTCTTAGAAAACATATCAAAACAGTCAGCACTGTGCACTGTGAATAAAATTATCAGATTTAATAAATATTTTATTTTCCCATTCTAATTGCCAAAAAAAAGTTAATTTCTGAAGCAATTTTTTTCATCTTTATTTTTAAACCCTTAACATAATGACTGAATGCCTAATATGGAATTGATAAATTTTTTAAAGGTTTCTTTGAAAAAATTCAAAGCTGAACTGCAGCAGACCACCACAGGGAAGTCTATAATCTTTAGTTCGACGCCTGGCAAACCACTGTTCTGGCCTGTGCCAGCATTGCATTCTGACAGAACAAGTGTTGCATGAGATGTGAAGGATGACTCTGGTCTGCTGAAAAACCCTGGAGCAGGTGTTCCTCATCCTCATTTGCAATGGAGCATGGCCCCTGGCTCAGTGAGCTGGAGCAAATGCGCTGGCAGGACCCATCATGTACCTGCGTGCTGAGATGCACTAATGATAATGGATGCAGGCCTATTAACCATCCCATTTGTAATGGCACACAACACTGATTGCTTAGGGAATGAGTCAGCGGCTTTCCAAAGGGGAGCAGAGAATGCTGGGAACCCATGATCCTTTGTGCATTCCTTATGCTCTGTTGGGTGTACAACTATGTTAGTCTTTATTTAATAATATAAATGAATACATGATTTGCTACATGATTATACATTAAGATAAGCCACTTTGGGCAGTATAATATTAACATTGTTGTCCTGCTGTCTTGGGCTGTAGATCAGTTCCATTTGTTGCATTCTTTGCCATTCTAAGCCTTGCTGGCATAAGAGGATATCCCTGGGTGAGCTTAATCCAAGAAGAACCAACTGAAGGGCAAAAGTCAAGGGTCCAACAAGCACATGTAAGCTTCATGGTTTACAGAAGGCTTGTGATTATTTGTGATTTGAATTTTTCAGTGCAGGCAGAGAAAAAAGTGTGGTTCATCTTCTACGGTTTGTTCCCTCTCTTTCCTCAGGGAAGAAAATCCACCAAGAGTAGCCTTTGGCTGACACACACACACACCATGTGTGTACGTACAGCTGTGTTGTCACTGTTTTTTAAACAACTTCTTGCTTGCCCATTATGTATAAATGAATCTTGTTGAGAGTTGATTCTATTTGTGATTGTGGGATACTTCAGCAAGTCCAAAAGACACTCTTGTAAAAAGCAGTGTTCATAAAAATAGATGATGTTATTTATACATATTTGGTTCTGTTGCCAACTTAGATAAATATTCATTTATGAACAGGTGAGAAATTTTTTTTAACTACAACACATACCGTTGATTATTCTGCAAAGTTAACTAATGAATTTGCCAATTTTTTTGACAACATAAAAGTAAGCTGCTGATATTTGTTGCTTAGTTCATTCTGTTTTGATTTCTTTGTAAAATGTGTATGAGGACCCCTTTTACTGTATTTTTCAAAATAGGCAGTTTGGTTGCCAATTTGGTATAATAAGCACGTGTCTAACAATTTTTAATGAAGTGCCACTTTTTATATATAAAAGGGAACATATGAAGATAATAGGTAACATTTTCAAAAGAACCTCCTAAACTTGTGGCAATTTCCGTGCACGTTATTTGTCTTTAATTTTTCATGTGTGCGATTTGTAAGTGCAAAAACTGATTTGTGCATGTGTATTTGTAGACATCTGGAACCAGATTTGCTGGTATGTTCTGGCGGCTTTGCGTCACTGGCAACACAAAGCAGTCGTAAACAGGGCTTAACTGGCTAGTTAAACCACATTTATGGTTGCTTTGCATCATCAGAGTGGCACAAAGCAGCCAGAGCATACCAGTAAATCTGGCCCCTGGGTTCTTATTTTGCCACATAAATACTATTTTTTCTTGCCAGTCTAAGTTTTTGAATGTGAAATATCACTCATGCAAAAACATTTACTCAAAAATGTGCATTTTTAGTGGTCTGGTGAAGGCCTTTTGAAAGTTGCACCTAATATATGTCTATATAGATGTATGTAAGTACCATAGATTTATAGAAAATTGCACCTGGTGACCAATGATATATTTTTATATACCACTTCACTTCACAGAGAGTGTATGCTGGAGGAAAGAAAGTTCATTGTTAGATGCACTAATTACCAACCAACCATGAGATATTTTATTATTCTGAGTTTTACCCTTCTTCAGATCATTGTTGTAAGACTAGACTTTGCAATCAGATTTCCCATCCCCACTCCCCACCCCTCCATACACACTCCACTTTGCTGGCAGTCACTATGCAGTGATCAACAGGCTTGGAATTTCTCCATATGTATTGTACAGTATATTTCAAAGGAATTTTTCTGTCATGCACAGTATATCAATACTCAATGTGGGAGTAATTTAACTTCTTAATTTATAGCAGTGGTAACAACATTTTCAAACTGGCCATAAAATATTCTTGTACTCTTCTAATCTGGGTTCTCAATGTTCTATAATGGGAATTCTATGAATAATATTGGGAAGTGAGAGATATTTTATATGCTATTGCTAAGGGAACGGTGTTATTGCATAAAAGTTAGGTGGCATGGGAGAGACTGATAGAGGTGCTGTTTAAAAAATATACCCTTCAGAATCTGTCATATCAATAATGAGGATTTAGTGACATTTTCCCTTGGAAAAATTATTTCTGCAGAAAGATAGGGTTACAGAAAATAGGATCTCAGTTACAGACGCCTCCAATTTGTACAGTACAAACTACATTGCTAATCTGACATCCGGCGTCCATCAAAAAACTATCCTCTGTCCGTTTTTTCAGTAGATTATTATTTATTTGTATTACCTTCGCACCTCAAGGCCCAAGCCAAGATCAAGGCCCCATTGTTCTAGACACTTTAGAGAGACATAGTAAGAGAGTGTCTGCCCTTAAGAGTTTATAATCTCAATAGTCAAGACAGACAAAGGGAAGCAGAAAAGAAGTACTGTAAGCCCCATTTGACATACGGGGACCAGAAGCACAGAAAGAATCATAGAATCATAGAATATCAGGGTTCGAAGGGACCTCAGGAGGTCATCTAGTCCAACCCCCTGCTTAAAGCAGGACCAATCCCCAACTAAATCATCCCAGCCAGGGCTTTGTCAAGCCTGACCTTAAAAACTTCTAAGGAAGGAGATTCCACCACCTCCCTAGGTGACGCATTCCAGTGTTTCACCACCCTCCTAGTGAAAAAGTTTTTCCTAATATCCAACCTACACCTCCCCCACTGGAACTTTGAGACCATTACTCCTCGTTCTGTCATCTGCTACCACCGAGAACAGTCTAGATCCATCCTCTTTGGAACCCCTTTTCAGGTAGTTGAAAGCAGCTATCAAATCCCCCCTCATTCTTCTCTTCCGCAAACTAAACAATCCCAGTTCCCTCAGCCTCTCCTCATAACTCATGTGTTCCAGTCCCCTAATCATTTTTGTTGCCCTCCACTGGACGTATTCCAATTTTTCCACATCCTTCTTGTAGTGTGGGGCCCAAAACTGGACAAGTACTCCAGATGAGGCCTCACCAATGTCAAGGGGAAAGATCATGTCCCTCCATCTGCTGGCAATGCCCTTACTTATACATCCCAAAATGCCATTGGCCTTCTTGGCAACAAGGGCACACTGTTGACTCATATCCAGCTTCTCGTCCACTGTAACCCCTAGGTCCTTTTCTGCAGAACTGCTGCGTAGCCATTCGGTCCCTAGTCTATAGCGGTGCATGGGATTCTTCCGTCCTAAGTGCAGGACTCTACACTTGTCCTTGTTGAACCTCATCAGATTTCTTTTGGCCCAATCCTCTAATTTGTCTAGGTCCCACTGTATCCTATCCCTACCCTCCAGCGTATCTACCTCTCCTCCCAGTTTAGTGTCACCTGCAAACTTGCTGAGGGTGCAATCCACACCATCCTCCAGATCATTAATGATGATATTGAACAAAACCAGCCCAAGGACCAACCATTGGGGCACGCCACTTGATACCGGCTGCCAACTAGACATGGAGCCATTGATCACTACCCAATGAGCCCGACAATCTAGCCAGCTTTCTATCCATCTTATAGTCCATTCATCCAGTCCATACTTCTTTAACTTGCTGGCAAGAATACTGTGGGAGACCGTGTCAAAAGCTTTACTAAAGTCAAGGAACAATATGTCCACTGCTTTCCCCTATTCCACAGAGCTAGTTATCTCATCATAGAAGGCAATTAGATTAGTCAGGCATGACTTGCCCTTGGTGAATCCATGCTGACTGTTCCTGATCACTTTCCTCTCCATGGCTTGCCTAAGGCTACAGAGGAAGTCTGTAGCAGAACCAGGAATTGAACCCTAATATCCCAAATCCTAGTCCATGCCTTATCATTAAGGTCTTTTGGCAAGATATTTTCTAAACACAGAACAGAGTTTCATAAATACTCTGATGTTACACACATGTATTCCTATTTCTCCTGTTTATGAGAAGGCATGTGTAATTGTCATTGGCAATCGGAGGCCTTGGATCATCTCAATCTCAACTTTGGGAAGACAGAAAACTTGCTAGGTGTTGGAAGCTACTGACATAAAGGGGACTGCCTCTTCCTTTAAATCCCCCATGACTGAAAGAGCTTTTCTGGAAGTGTGTTACCAGATTAAAGACCTTGGCATCACTGTTAAATATGCCTTTTCCACAGAAAACCATGGCTCAAGCATGTTACAAAACAACCTATTTATCCTGTGTGATGCTTCTCAAGGCATCCAGGATGAGAGTCACCTTGTTACCTCCTGCCTCCAGCAACAGGGAATCCTGCCTATGCCTGGCTGGGTGTAAGGCTCTAATATCACCGGCCTGTCAGCCATTAAAGCATCTTCCTCTGGGCTATGCCAGTCCTGTCTTTGTTTTACAGGATGACAGTAGGTGCACCCCTGCCCCCAATCCCTCTGAAGCATTACCCTATGAAATCCAGCCCCTGACCCTGGCTACTCACAGCAATTCCAGCTCCTCTGTGCCCCAGTTTACCAGTTTTCCCTTAAACCACCACTCCTATACACTACACAGTACTTGTGAGCACTTCTAATACAACAAAAGTAGGTTTATTTAAGAAAGACTAAAGATTTAACTAGAAATGAGAGAAAGTGATGGAAATAAATGATTACAAATCAAAATCACAAGAAATGAAATTGGAT
This sequence comes from Caretta caretta, assembly GCF_965140235.1. NCBI lineage: Eukaryota > Metazoa > Chordata > Testudines > Cheloniidae > Caretta > Caretta caretta. The sequence goes on from NC_134212.1 coordinate 102,054,837, forward strand.
CTACACTTAAGAGTTACCTTTCCTGTCAAATAAAGTAAGATTTTCTCCCAAAGTTAAATCTGTTGCAAACTGGCTGATTTGCCAAGATCCAAAGGAACCAGGATTCAAACAATCATGAAAGCACCCCTGCTCCACAAGGGTTTTTCTCAGTGAATGGATCCCAAGAGGACTTCTCCCTGCTCTGAGTTATACTGAAATATTCTTTTGTTTCTATTCACAGACAGGGTGAACTCCTGCCTTGTTGTAATGTTCACTTTTTACTTTCAAGTGATTTTGATTGTTTGCAGTTGCCTCTGATGGTTTTCCATTGAAAGTCTTGGTATTGAGCAAAGCTTAACAGCTAAGGTGGATTAGGGATTTATGAGGCCAGAGCAAGTGGGGTTCCCTCCCAACCCCTTCCGCATGCAGTCCCCCTTGTACCCTCCCCCACGCTCCTGCCGGGGAGCGGGATCAGGGTGCGGAGGTTTGCCTTGTCCCACCCTCCCAGCGCTCCTGCCAGGGAGCAGTGTTGGGGCACAGGGGCTTCACCCTCTCCCTGACAGGAGCACTGGGAGGGCAGAGCAGGGCAAGCCTCCGCACTCCAATGCCGCTCCCGAGCAGGAGCACCGGACGGGTGGGTGGAGCAGGGCAAGCCCCCACATCCCAATCCCACTCCCCAGCCAAAGCACTGGTGGGTGGAGTGGTTTGGGGCACATCCATTTTTCCAGGGGGGTGAGTGAGGGGGGCAATTGGCCGGGACCCCTGGGCATGGGCCCCCTTGGTCCAGTGGCTAATCCACCACTGTTTATCAGTGGAGCTTTGTATTGCATCTCTGGCTAAACAGGACAGGTGGGGTAACAACTTCTGCCTGCCTGAATGGGCCATCACTGAGACATATTATCCTCTGGTGACTAATTTTTACTCCAAGTCCATAAAGCATACTTTCAGTTACATTATTCCTCAAATATTACCCACACATACATCTCACAATGATTATGAATCTTGACAAGTTGTGAGCTTTCTGTGGCTACCTTACATGTTACTCTTTATGGATACATACATTGTAAAATGTTTTTGGTGTCGTGAGTTTCTCAGGTCTGAGGTGAGAATTGTTTGCAAAGAACAAGGGACCCTTTGCTAAGGAACCGCTGTGTCACTTCCTGTGCTGACCTCACAATGACAATGCAAGGCTTTGAAACTGCAAGCTTTCATTATTGTAATTTCTTCCTAGGATTTCCTCTTTGCTTGCAGCTTGCACAGACTACAGTAGCATGTTTGCTCATTGTTCTGATTATATTGCATTCCCCCTACTTTAACATTTTGATGGCTATGTTATGATAGATTATCTTTCAACTAGCCCTGTTGTTCTATAAAACCCTTACTAGTGTTAAGCCTAGCTAAAGTCTAGTCCTTTTTTCTTGAGTATCCTCCCAGAGATATTTGTCTTCGGATGCTACCTGCCTATTACAAATGCCACCAGTATCATCTTTTTGATTGACACGCAGTTGTATCTTTGCTGTAGTGGCCCCTGAAGTATGAAACTAACTCAACAATTTCAGCCCCTCACTCCCCATTAACAAACAGCACATACTGGGCCAATTTTTTAACAAGCATAAATCAGCATAATTCCCTTGGCTTCAAAGGAGCAATACTGGTTTGTGTCAGCTGAGGATCTGGCCACCAATTTTTTCCCCAAGGGTGTGCTTCATTGTAAATATTCTTCATAACCTCCCCACTCTTTCCCCTCTATTTCTATGACTGTTCCATTAGTTTGCATTTCTGAAACATTGGATTTTATATCATTGGTTACATTGTATTGTTATTTTTTAGCACTTCTTGTGACATGTATTGCTGTACAGCACCTGGAGGGAAAGAGAATAACACAGCATTTCTAGTCTCTGAAAAGTATAACTGAGATATATTTGCACCATCCTCCAACACAATCCTACAGGCCTTTGTCTAATCTGTCCAGCCGAGGCACAGTTGTCTTGATATAAACTATGTTTCTCCAATGCAGATCTAAATGTGCATACTTTGTCTAGTGTGCTGCCTTTTCAAATAACTTGGTTGCTCAGGCACATGTAAGGGAGTTACGGTCAAGGCACATTTTGCTACCATGTTCAGACTCAAGCATGGGTTAACATCTATATTTCAACTCATGAGGGAAAAGCATAGCTGCACGTGCACAATTTAAATGAGTCCTTATCCTGATTCTTGTTAATATGTGCTGAATATAATGAGAAAACTAGAATGTTCTGTGATTCTGTCTAAAAACGGAAGAGTATTTCTGAGGTCCAGCATACCAATAGTGTTCCATTCATGACTATATATAAATACATCTCCTGGAGTTGGTTTTACAGTAAACTACATCTATCCACTTTAATCCCGATCCCCATCCAATTTTACAACCCCCCCCCCCCCCCCAATTTACATCAAAAATACCTGGTCCTATTCAAAACTATGGTAATAGCATGTCATACTAAAAGCAAAATTATAATTCCAAAGAAAGGCCACAATGTCACTTATTAAAACTGTTTAAGGGAAAGAATAATTTAATTAATAAGAATGGTCATACTGTGTCAGACCAAAGGTCCATATAGCCCATATCCTGTCTTCCGACTGTGGCCAGTGCCAGGTGCTTCAGAGGGAACAAACAGAACAGATAATCATCAAGTGATCCATCCCCTGTCACCCATTCCCAGCTTCTGGCAAACAGAGGCTAAGGACACCATCCCTGCCCATCCTGGCTAATAGCCATTGATGGACCTATCCTCCATGAAACAAACAAGCAAACAGCTTGGCTTAACAGAGAAATCTTTGGTGAGCTTATCTGGTTCTTTTTTTAACCCTGTTATAGTCTTGGCCTTCACAAATGTGACATTGCACTCCATATTCTTTATGGAAATATGCTTATAATATGGATATGACATAACTGAGATATACTTTATGCAAGATGGGTCTTCTAAGGTATCATTTGAAAGGTTATGATTTACTGAATGTGATTATCCAATTTGTATGCATGTGTCATTTCTGTATCTAAAGTTAGGAATATGGACTATGTAACAATTACAACTGGGTGTGTATTGGGAAGACACAGACCAGACGACAGGCCATCAGATTTGATGAGCCATCAGGAAGGAACAACAAGACCATGAAGATACTAATCTCTCTCCCTCCTGGGAGGTGTCTGGGGACTTAACTGTGACACTACTAGGTCAGGTGGTCTTGTCACCTGTTACTAAACATTACCTGGGACTTCTTGTAACTTTCCACTGGAAGGGAAGGGGGGTCAAGTTTGGGAAACAAAGGATTCCTGCCTCAAGTAAATTCTATTTAAGGGTGGGGAGGAAGGCAAACAGGACTCCTCCTCTCCATGGCTTGTCTGCCCAAGAAGAAAGACTGCTGAAGCCACCTGAAAGGAAGGCAAGGGGAGAGTCCAGACTGAGACAAGGGTCCAGTCGGAAAAGAAATATAACTGGAACTCTGAACCACAAAAACTTTGCAACCTGCCTAAAATAACATTTAGGGTAAGAAATTACATTTTGTAACCTGTTGCTTAGCTTGCGTATCTTGTTTTATTTGCTCAGTAATATGCTTTGTTCTGTCTGTTAGCTCTTATATTCACTTAAAATTCACCTTTTGTAGTTAATAAACTTATTTATTGTTTATAATATAACCCGGTTTGTACAATTTCTAACTGGGGGGGAGGGGCAAGAAGTCATGCACTTCTCTTTTCACATTGAGAAAGAGAGCACATTTTTATGAGCTTGCACTGTGGAGATTTTTCTACACAGCGCAAGACAGCATTATTTTGGGTTTATTTCCCAAAAGGAGTGTGCATATGAGTGCTGGGGGAGTCCTGTCACACAGACCTGACTTCAGCCTGTGTCTGCAGCAGGGTGTGGCCCTCCCTGTGTGTGTGCTGCGAGAGGCCGGAAAGCCTAATTCAGCAAAGCACGGAGAGGGAACCCAGGCTGATTGAGCAGGAGAGGCTCAGTGAAACCCCAGTACATCAGATGGCATCTCAGAAGGGGGGGTCCAACCTGTCACAACAACATCCTCATATGTAAAGGTCTCACAATGAAGTTACTATAAAAAGTTTGTTCTTTTTATACATCAAAGCAACAAATGCTTGGGACTTATATACATATATAAGTAAAACATACTACACTGTGCATGAGCTGGCTATTCATAACTATTGCTCATGCCATTCATAGCTATTGCTCATATCACTCCCCTCTCAGAATATCGTAAATCAGGAATAACTTCACTAGAATTATATCCATGTAAAAGCAGCGTCAGGATAGGAGAATTGATCTTGTGTTCTATAGCACTGTAGAACCACTCTGTTAAAGAAGAAGATGAGTTTCCTCCTTTCTATTTAGGATGCCCAGCAACCAGAAAATGGTCAGAGCAGGAAAAGGAAAATTGGCTGAATAATGCGTCTAGGCTCAGAACAGGTTTTGCCCTGTAGCAACGGCCCTTCATTTTGTAATCATTCCTGTTTAGATTATGTGGTGCTCTCACAACTTTAGAAAGGTCGATGCCTCGACAAACACATGGGGTGCAGCGTATTTAGACAACATCTTGGGTACAATTCAGGCTGAATATAGCACTTAGACTATCTTCTTAAGTAAAGCTGGATGAATAATTGATTTTTCAAAACACTGGCAATTCAAAAAACAAGACAAAAATTTCAGGATAAACAGAAACAAAATTTCCCAAATTTTTCAATAAATCAAGCAGTCAGAAAAAAAAATCACTTTCAGGTCAAATAAAACGTTTAGCTAAACCTGAAAACAAAGCAATTGCTTTTAATAAAATATTTCTTAATAAAATGAATGGGCATTCATAAACAAAAAACTGATTGTTCTGAATCAAAAATTGAAACATTTTTTTTCAAATACATCAAAATCAAATGTTTGGCTTTTAAAAAAAAAGATTTTTAGGTTTTTTTTAAGTTTTTCCCCCCCAACCAAAACAATTCAGCAAAATCAACTTATTCACTAAATGGTTCAATGTCACTGAAACAGCATTTTTTCTGAAAAAGGTTTTGGTTGAAAAACATCCATCCAGCTGTATTCATGAGGTAGCTAGGGAACTGTAAATTATACCCTCAGCTCCAGTGTAGACATACCCACACTAAGTCTGATCAAGTTAGCGAGTTAAAAATAAAAGTCTAACCGCCATGGCATGAGTACATCCCAAGGATTTCAGATGATTTTGTATGCAGGCAACTAGATTGTCCCACCACTGATGCCACCATGGTTACACTTCTATTTGTTGCACAGTAGCTAGATCAGAGCTAGTATGGTCATGGCTCCCCAAGCTGGAAATTTCACCTTCAACTTCAGTGTAAATGTGGAAGAATAGTGCAGTTGCTCTCATAAGCTCAAGACAACAGGAAAGGACCAGCAGAGATGTTGTTCAATATAGAGTGGAAGTGGAGGAGAGAATGTCCTTTATTCTGCTCAAAAAACAGGAATAGTGAATGTGTCAGTGGGACGTGTGCTACTGAGGAACTCGCAGTACTTACTTCACTTTGAAAGTCTGAAGGATCAACACTTAAAATATTTCAGTTTTATGTACTTTCTGTTGTTAAGGGTTTTTTTCTCTTTGTGTTTGTTTCTGCCATTTAATTTTACCACTGTTTGGTCACCTCCTTGTAAATACAACACCTAGAGATAAATAGGGTTGTAATAGTGTAAATGGAGGAAGAAGTGAGTCCTGGATAGCTACACAAGACTTATCTTGACTATCCTTGAGTTGATATCTCACATTTTCCATAACCTATTATTTCATATAATGACTGCCAAACATACAGAGGCCTGTGAAAAAAAGGAAATAAGCTGAGCTGAGAAGAATATAAGAAGGGTGGGAATTAGAGCTGGGAGAAATCCTATATATTTTTACTTCACATAATTTGATGAAAATGAAATATTTGCAGTGAGGGCTGAGGCAACCATACCTTTCAGCCTCCTAAATACCAGGGAGACCTGACTCTGATCTCACATCATTTAAATACTGAAGTAATTCCATTGAGAGGAAGGATGATCCAGTGATTAGGATGCTCGCATGGGACATAGGATTCATTGGTTCAATTCCCTGGCCTGCCACAGACTTCCTGTGTGACATTAGCCAGTCAGTCAGTTTCTCTGTTTCCTCAGTTCTCCAGCTGTGAAATGAGAATAACAGCACCTCCCTACCTTACAGGGGTGTTGTGAGGATGTATACATTATGGAGACAGAAACTATGGTAATGTGGGCACATAAAAGTGTCTAAATGATGGTGGACTTCAGTGGTGTTACTCTTGATTTACACTGGTGTAAATGAGATCAGATTCAGGGCTCAGATGTATAGGAAAAAGCATGAATTCATAGGTGGGGTTTTTGGGGGGAGTCCTTAGAATACAATTACTGAATACAATTACTTCTCTTGATCTGCTGCTCACAAACTGGGAAGAATTGGTAGGGGAAGTAGAAGTGGGTGGCAACCTGGGCAGCAGTGACCATGAGATGGTCGAGTTCAGGATCCTGACAAAAGGAAGAAAGGAGAGCAGCAGAATACAGACCCTGGACTTCAGAAAAGCAGACTTAGACTCCCTCAGGGAACTGATGGGCAGGATCTCCTGGAGGCTAATATGGGGGGGAAAGGAGTCCAGGAGAGCTAGCTGTATTTAAAGAAGCCTTATTGAGGGCACAAGAACAAACCATCCTGATGTGCAGAAAGAATAGCAAATATGGCAGGCAAACAGCTTGGCTTAACAGAGAAATCTCTGGTGAGCTTAAGCATAAAAAGGAAGCTTACAAGAAGTGGAAACTTAGACAGATGACTAGGGAGTATAAAAATATTGCTCAGTAAGTCCAAAGCACAACCGGAGTTGCAGCTAGCAAGGGATGTGAAGGATAACAAGGGTTTCTACAGGTATGTTAGCAACAAGAAGGTGGTCAGGGAAAGTGTAGGGCCCTTACTGAATGGGGGAGGCAACGTACTGACAGATGATGTGGAAAAAGCTGAAGTACTCAATGCTTTTTCTGCCTTGGTCTTCACAGACAGGGTCAGCTCCCAGACTGCTGCACTGGGCAGCACAGTATGGAGAGTAGGTGAGCAGTCTTCCGTGGTGAAAGAACAGGTTAACGACTATTTAGAAAATCTGGATACGCACAAGTCCATGGGGCCGGATCCAATGCATCAGAGGGTGCTGCAAGAGTTGGCTGATGTGATTGCAGAGCCATTGACCATTATCTCTGAAAACTCTTGACGACTGGGGAAGGTCCCGGATGATTGGAAAAGGACAAATATAGTGCTCATCTTTAAAAAAGGGAAAAAGGAGAATCCAGGGAACTACAGACTGACCTCAGTCCCTGGAAAAATCATGAAGCAGGTCCTCAAGGAATCCGTTTTGAAGCACTTGGAGGAGAGGAAGGTGATCGGGAACAGTAAACATGGATTCACCAGGGGCAAGTCATACCTGACCAACCTGATTGCCTTCTATGATGAGATAACTGGCTCTATGGATATGGGGAAAGAAGTGGACGGGATATACCTTGACTTTAGCAAAGTTTTTTATATGGTCTCCCACAGTATTCTTGCCAGCACGTTAAAGAAGTAAGGATTGGATGAATGGACTAGAAGGTAGATAGAAAGCTGGCTAGATCATCAGGCTCAACGGATAGTGATCAACGGCTCTATGTCTAGTTGGTAGCTGCTATCAAGCGGAGGGCCCCAGGGGTCAGTCCTGCAGCTGGTTTTGTTCAACATCTTCATTAATGAACTGGATGATGGGATGGATTTCACCCTCAGCAAGTTTGTGGATGACACTAAGTTGAGGGGAGAGAGGTAGATACACTGGTGGGTGGGGATAGGGTCCAGAGTGACTTAGACAAATTGGAGGATTGGGCCAAAAGAAATCTGATGAGGTTCAATAGGGACAAGTGCAGTGTCCTGCAACAAGGACAGAAGAATCCCATGAACTGCTACAGGCTCGGGACCAACTGGCTAAGTGGCAGTTTTGCAGAAAAGGACCTGGGGATTACAGTGGACAAGAAGCTTGACAGGAATCAATAGTGTGTCCTTGTTGCCAAGAAGGCTAACAGCATATTGGGCTGCATTAGTAGAAGCATTGCCAGGAGATCAAGGGAAGTGATTATTCCCCTCTATTTGGCACTGGTGAGGCCACATCTGGAGTACTGCATCCAGTTTTGCACCCCCCGCTACAGAAAGGATGTGGACAAACTGGAGAGAGTCTAGTGGAGGGCAAAAGAAATGATTAGGGTGCTGGGGCATATGACTTACGAGACGAGATTGAGGGAACTGGGCTTATTTAGTCTGCAGAAGAGAAGAGTGAGGGGGGATTTGATAGCAGTCTTCAATTACCTGAAGGGGGGTTCCAAAGAGGATGGAGCTCGGCTGTTCTCAATGGTGGCAGATGACAGAACAAGGAGCAATGGTCTCAAGTTGCAGTAGCGGAGGTCTAGGTTGGATATTAGGAAAAACTATTTCACTAGGAGGGTGGTGAAGCATTGAATGGGTTACCTAGGGAGGAGGTGGAATCTTCATCCTTAGACGTTTTTAAAGTTGACAAAGCCCTGGCTGGGATGATTTAGTTGGGGTTGGTTCTGCTTTGAGCAGGGGATTGGACTAGATGACCTCCTGAGGTCTCTTCCATCCCTAATCCTCTATGATTCTATGATACTATAATGCATCACTATAGTATGGGGGGGGAGAGGGAGAGGTGGAAAGACATTCTGCAACGTAAACAGCCTGTAAGCTGGGCTCTCTCTTATTAGTCTTGTTTTCATATCAATTAGAGAAATAGTAAATGGCCAGTCACTATTTTCACTGTATCAAACAGTCAAATTGCTCAAAACAGGAATACTGTATATCTCTTCCCCTAGGACTTTCGCAGCCTCCCCTGCCTGTTTCCCTCAGGGTATGTCTACATTGGACTAAATGACCTGCAGCACGGCCACAGCTGGCCTGGGTCAGTTGAATCAGGCTTGCAGGGCTCAGGTTATGGGGCTAAAAATAGCTGTGTAGATGTTCAGGCTCAGTCTGGAGCCCTGGTCCAGGGACCCAGTCTCCTTGCAGGGTCTCAGAGCTCAGGATCCAGCCCAAACCTGAAAGTCAACACAGCAATTTTACACCCCAGCAACCCAAGTCCCACAAGTACAAGCCACCTGACTCAGGCCAGCCATGGGCATTTAATTGCTGTGAAGACATACCCTCAGTGTCTCCACAGACTCTTTCTTCCACTGTCTTCCAGATTTACAACAGGAGAGGATCCCATAGATGCTGCTAGATGCTAGGTACAGGCTGCAGTCAGCACCACAAGTCCCAAATATGAAGTCATGTTCATTGGTATCATCTCTGTGGAAACTAATGGAACAATTTCTGGCTATGGTGAAGAAGAGAGAATGTAACCAAGTTAATTCTGCTTTCCGGGCTCAGAAAGTTTGGAAAAGTATAGTAAAGAAATGATGAAAAGCTGTAAAAAGTGAGGAGAGAAGTAATTAAGATTATCTTCCAGAAGCTAGAAGGAAAAAAGACGGTAAAGCCAGAGAGAAGAAAGGATACAAGGAGACTGGATAAACTAAGGTGGAGATTTCCTCTCCTTCTGCATCAACCTTTGCAAAAATATTAAAATAAGGGAGGATAGCGGAACTGGATCAAGACTGAGCCACCCCTCCCCGCTAGCAGAAAATTATATGAATGCTTTTTTCTCATCCAAGATACACCAAACAACACACAATTTCTCACAATTGTTAAAGAAGGATTTTCCTTGAATTCCAGGTAATCCAGTAGAAGATCAGGCAGGAGGTTCACCGACAGAAACACTAAAAAAGAAACTCAGGAAACTGCTTGAGTGTTGCTCCAAGGGGTGGAATCTTATTCTACTGTTCAAGATAAAAGATTAGCATGCTTATCCAAGAGAAGCAAGTGAATCTAAGTAATGACTCTGCAGCAGGAGCACTTATAAACATCAGTTATTGGGCAACAAGAAAAAAAATCAATCAGCAGATCCTCTTGAGGGAGGGAGAGGGATATTTTGAAGAAATCCAACTTTGGCAGTATGCTAGGTATGGTGCAGGAAGGCCAGGGCAGTAAGATATTTGCAGGGAGAGTGGGGAACACAAGCGCATTCACCAGTAGGGCCTTTGGTTCATGCACTTGTCAGCCTAAAAGCCTGTTTGTGCTTAGCCAGTCTGCTGGAAGCACATCTGCTAATACCCACTAAAGAGAAAAATGGTGTAGGGAATATGTGAATGTTTTCTCTCTCTTGCATTGCAAGCAAGCTACCAAGGACACAGAATAAATATCCTGACTACGAAGGGATATAAGGTGAAAGAGTTCTGAAAGTGGTGAAGGAAACTGCAAGTGGACTCCAGTGTTTTCAGTAGTCACTACGGTTACTGGAAGAAAAATACCCTCTACGCACATTAATCATTATTCATGTACTTGTGTACAATTTGCTTTACTTACAAGGAACAATGCACAGTATGAGAGACCTGCCCAAGGAAATTAACGTGAAAGTGCTTGCAGGCCTTTTCATCTCAGCACACAGTAAAATCCCAATCCTAAATCAAACATCTGGTGTCCAATGAGTCACATTTTGACAGTTTAACAAGAGCTAGTGGTGGTGAGGATGTAATGGCAAATTAAACCATGGATGCACGAGTGGAAAGAGTTTGCGCCCATTTACCAGATGCTTCAAGCTTATGGCAAAATCAAGAGAGAACAATTCTTAGAATCACTTCAGTGGAGCTGCAAAAAGCACCAGCCCCAGTGAGGACAAAATGTATGCTGCCTTGTTTCAAAAATACCCAGACCACGTGCATTCACAGTTGCTGAATAAAAATTTACTGACAAGTGAATAACTTTATACATTATATAGGCCCCCAGTATACAAATGGTGGCAAAAAACTAAACCCACAATTTACAATAAGTAGCTTCAAACAGCTCAGAGAAAATATTGAAAGGAGCTTAAATTTGGAAAAAATATAGACGAACTAGAGGTGAGACCTGTGAAAGGTTATTTACCATTGTAGGTAGTTTTGAAAAGACTTCCTGACTGGGCACTGGAATAGTCAATATCAGCCATAATCAAAAAGTGAGTGAATAAATAACACTAATTTGCTTCATGGCTCAGTTTTAGAATTACGATGTGTGAAACTGAGATTGTTAGGTTCTGAAAGTGCTCCTTGCCAGATGATGCGGCAGGTTGGTCAGGAAGCAGTTAGTGGAATCCCCATATCGGCAGAAACAAAACACAGAGAACTTTGAGAAAGTATGCAGGCAATCAATGGGACCGAAAAAGTCAGTGCTGTTACTTAACGGAACAAGAAAGGCTCCAGGGACTTGCAGGGATATTGGAGATTCTTATGAGATTCTGCACTGTTCCACATGGGCAACCAGCAGCAGCAAGAGGAGAACAAATACACCACCTGGGAAATAATAGCAAAGGACAATATCAAGGGTGTGGGCTCAGTCTTCTATTCACACCAGTGATCATATCCATCCAACTTGTCTGATACGCTGACCATCACAGGAAAGTAGAGTAAGCACCCACCAGCTCAGCTGGAGGAAAGTGCTCTCAATACCGTATACTGCGCCAGGCCAAGTTCCAGGTGTGAGGCAGAGCAGTGGAGCCAGCACCAACATCGGCACACGCCCAGACTTGTCTGTATAAGGTTCAGTGTTGTCACTACTCAGAACACCTACCCCAAGCACAACGTGAGAGGCCGCCAGGATTTCCATCACACCCCAGAGATCTATTGCTAAACGATGCCTGTGCAAATCTGCCGGAGATTGACCTGCTTCCCTTCCCTGAGTGCTTCCGAGAGCTGATAGTTGCTAGTGCCCCATGATGGCAGGTAGCAAGCTATATTTTCCCATACAAGGCTGTGCCATTGCTTGCCTGAACAGTGAAAGGCACCTGTACAATGTGTCTTGAAGACCTACAATGGTGGGAGGGCATAGTCCATGGGCATGCAGGCCTGTGTGTAAACCACTGATTATATGCTCATTAGCATAGACTGAATCAGCAGCAGCAGGCCACTCTGTGCATTGCTGATGAAAACAGCATAGTGCCAGGGATACACTGGATTATCTGTTCTGTCACAAAAGAATGGTTGGTGACCTCCCCCGCAAGCTTGTGGGTACTGTGCTTGTGGGTACGAAACTGACAACACAGGTCTAGCTCTGGCATAAAATATTGGGTGCACGTTGATAAGTAACCTCCACTTCAGAAAAATATATGAAGAAGGCCACTGTATGGTAGCTATATATGGGGATCCCAGCTTTTAAAATACCATGGCTTCCCTCCTCCTACATGAGGGAGGGGGAAAAAATACCACGAAACAATGGAAGTCAAACCTAATTAACTACAAATATTCAACAGGACCCTGATTTAGACCCAACAAGGTATTTAAGTTCAGCAGCAGCTTGACATTGGTAGTCCAGAGAGGAAGAGGCCTGGAGGACTCTGGGTTTCTCAGAGTTGCCATCAAACTCCTCATGGACTCAGATGAAGCAAGAGCTGCAAAGATGGTTGATGATACATATCTGCAGAACACCTATTGTCTGTCAAAATGGAACCTTTACTGGATTGGCAGCTCAGGCAGGATCCCTGGCCTGTACCATTTCCCCTGGTTTACAACACTTAGATTATCCTGCTAGTATTTAGTCCAAGTGGCTTTTTTGCATG